>NW_020837968.1:3442079-3643927 GCF_003676395.1 Aethalodelphis obliquidens
ATATATATACATACACACACACACACATAGTTTTTCCCTTTTTCTTTTTTGTGAATATGTATGTGTATGCTTCTGTGTGTAATTTTGTCCGTATAGCTTTACTTTAACCACTTGTCCTAGAGTTCTGTCTGTCCGTTTTATTTTTGTATGTTTTATTACTTAAAAATTTTTCTTTCTTAATAATTATTTTTTATTTCTTACTTTAATAACTTTATTTTATTTTACTGTATTTTATTTTATTTTATCTTCTTCTTTCTTTCTTTTTTTCCTCCCTTTTATTCTGAGCCATGTGGATGACAGGCTCTTGGTGCTCCAGCCAGGCATCAGTGCTGTGCCTCTGAGGTGGGAGAGTCAAGTTCAGGACATTCGTCCACAAGAGACCTCCCAGCTCCACGTAATATCAAACGGTGAATATTTTCCAGAGATCTCCATCTCAACACCAACACCCTGGACACCCTATGAGAAACAACTAGCAAGACAGGAACAGAACCCCATCCATTAGCACAAAGGCTGCCTAAAATCATAATAACACCACAGACACCCCAAAACACACGACCAGATGTGGAACTGCCCACCAGAAAGACAAGATCCAGGCTCATCCACCAGAACACAGGCACCAGTCCACTCCTGGAAGTCTACACAACCCACTCAACCAACCTTAGCCACTGGAGACATACACCAAAAACAACAGGAACTACGAACCTGCAGCCTGCAAAAAGGAGACCCCAAACACAGTAAGATAAGCAAAATGAGAAGACAGAAAAACACACAGCAGATGAAGGAGCACGGCAAAAACCCACCAGAACTAATAAATGAAAACAGGCAGTCTACCTGAAAAAGAATTCAGAATAATCATAGTAAAGATGATGCAAAATCTTAGAAATAGAATGGAGAAAATACAAGAAATGTTTAACAAGGACCTAGAAGAACTAAAGAGCAAAGAAACAATGATGAACAACACAATAAATGAAAGTAAAATTTCTCCAGAAGGGATCAATAGAAGAATAACTGAGGCAGAAGAACAGATAAGTGACCTGGAAGATAAAATAGTGGAAATAACTACTGCAGAGCAGAAAAAAAAAAAAAAAAGAATGAAAAGAATTCAGGACAGTCTCAGAGACCTCTGGGACAACATTAAACGCACCAACATTCTAATTATAGGGGTCCCAGAAGAAGAAGAGAAAAAGAAAGGGACTGAGAAAATATTTGAGGAGATTATACTTGAAAACTTCCCTAATATGGGAAAGAAAATAGTTAATCAAGTCCAGGAAGCACAGAGAGTCCCATACAGGATAAATCCAAGGAGAAACATGTCAAGACACATAGTAATCAAACTAACAAATATTAGATACAAAGAACAAATATTAAAAGCAGCAAGGGAAAAATAACACATAAGGTAATCCCCATAAGGTTAACAGCTGATCTTTCAGCAGAAACTCTGCAAGCCAGAAGGGAGTGGCAGGACATATTTAAAGTGATGAAGGAGAAAAGCCTGAAACCAAGATTACTCTACCCAGCAAGGATCTCATTCAGATTTGATGGAGAAATTAAGACCTTTACACACAAGCAAAAGCTAAGAGAACTAAGCACCACAAAACCAGCTTTACAACAAATGCTAAAGGAACTTCTCTAGGCAGGGAACAAAAGAGAAGGAAATGACCTACAATAATAAACCCAAAACAATTAAGAAAATGGTAATAGTAACATAAATATCAATAATTACCTTAAATGTAAATGGATTAAATGCTCCAACCAAAAGACATAGACTGGCTGAATGGATACAAAAACAAGACCCGTATATATGCTGTCCACAAGAGACCCACTTCAGACCTAGGGACACATACAGACTGAAAGTGAGGGGACAGAAAAAGATGTTCCATGAAAATGGAAATTAAAAGAAAACTGGAGTAGCAATTCTCATATCAGACAAAATAGACTTTAAAATAAAGAATATTACAAGAGACAAAGAAGGACACTATATAATGATCAAGGGATCGATCCAAGAAGAAGATATAACAATTGTAAATATTTATGCATCCAACATAGGAGCACCTCAATACACAAGGCAAATACTAACAGCCATAAAAGGGGAAATCGACAGTAACACAATCATAGTAGGGGACTTTAACACCCCAGTTTCACCAATGGACATATCATCCAAAATGAAAATAAATAAGGAAACACAAGCTTTAAATGATACATTAAAAAAGATGGACTTAATTGATATTTATAGGACATTTCATCCAAAAACAACAGAATACACATTATTCTCAAGTGCCCATGGAACATTCTCCAGGACAGATCATATCTTGGGTCACAGATCAAGCCTTGGTAAATTTAAGAAAATTGAAATCGTATCAAGTATCTTTTCCGACCACAACGCTATGAGACTAGATATCAATTACAGGAAAAAATCTGTAAGAAATATAAACACATGGAGGCTAAACAACACACTACTTAATAACCAAGAGATCACTGAAGAAATCAAAGAGGAAAAAATAAAACACATAGAAACAAATGACAATGAAAACACAATGACTCAAACCCTATGGGATGCAACAAAAGCAGTTCTAAGAGGGAATTTTATAGCAATAAAATCCTACCTTAAGAAACAAGAAACATTTCAAATAAAGAACCTAACCTTACACCTAAAGCAATTAGAGAAAGAAGAACAAAAAAAACCCCAAAGGTAGCAGAAGGAAAGAAATCATAAAAATCAGATCAAAAATAAAAAGAAATGAAGGAAACGATAGCAAAGATCAATAAAACTAAAAGCTGGTTCTTTGAGAAGATAAACAAAATTGATAAACCATTAGCCAGACTCATCAAGAATAAAAGGGAGAAGACTCAAATCAATAGAATTAGAAGTGAAAAAGAAGTAACAAGTGACACTGCAGAAATACAAAGGATCATGAGAGATTACTACAAGCAACTATATGCCAATATAATGGAAAACTTGGAAGAAATGGACAAATTCTTAGAAATGCACAACTTCTGAGACTGAACCAGGAAGAAATAGAAAATATGAACAGACCAATGACAAGCACTGAAATTGAAACTGTGATTAAAAATCTTTCAACAGACAAAAGTTCAGGACCAGATGGCTTCACAGGCGAATTCTATCAAACATCTGATAAGAACTAACACCTATCCTTCTCAAACTCTTCCAAAATATAGCAGAGGGAAGAACAGTCCCAAACTCATTTTACGAGGCCATCATCACTCTGATACCAAACCAGACAAAGATGTCAGAAAGAAAGAAAACTACAGGCCAATTATCACTGACCTCAACAAAATATTAGCAAACAGAATCCAACAGTACATTAAAAGGGTCATACACTATGATCAAGTGGGGTTTATCCCAGGAATTGAAGGATTCTTTAATTTACACAAATCAATCAACATGATACACCATATTAAAAAATGGAGGAGAAAAACCATATGATCATCTCAATAGATGCAGCGAAAGCTTTCAACAAAATTCAACACCCTTGTATGATAAAAACCCTCCAGAAAGTAGGCATAGAGGGAACTTCCCTCAACATTATAAAGGCCATATATGAGAAACCCACAGCCAACATTGTATTCAATGTGAAAAACTGAAACCATTTCAACTAAGATAAAGAACAAGAAAAGGCTGCCAGCTCTCACCACTATTAATCAACATAGTTTTTAGAAGTTTTAGCCACAGCAATCAGAGAAGAAAATGAAATAAAAGGAATTCAAATTGGAAAAGAAGAAATAAAGCTGTCACTGTTTGCAGATGACAAGATACTATACATAGAGAATCCTAAAGATGCTACCAGAAAACTACTAGAGCTAATCAATGAATTTGGTAAAGTAGCAGGATACAAAATTAATGCACAGAAATCTCTTGCATTCCTATACACTAATGATGAAAAATCTGAAAGTGAAATTAAGAAAACACTCCCATTTACCATTGCAACAAGAAGAATAAAATAACTAGGAATAAACCTACCTAAGAAGACAAAAGACCTGTATGCAGAAAATTATAAGACACTGATGAAAGAAATTAAAGATGATACAAATAGATGGAGAGATATACCATGTTCTTGGATTGGAAGAATCAACAATGTGAAAATGACTCTACTACCCAAAGCAATCTACAGATTCAATGCAATCCCTATCAAACTACCAATGGCATTTTTCACAGAACTAGAACAAAAGATTTCACAATTTTTATGGAAACACCCCGAATAGCCAAAGCAATCTTGAGAATGAAAAATGGAGCTGAAGGAATCAGGCTCCCTGACTTCAGACTACACTACAAAGCTACAGTAATTAAGACAGTATGGTACTGGCACAGAAACAGAAATATAGATCAATGGAACAGGATAGAAAGCCCAGAGATAAACCCACACACATATGGTCACCCTATCTTTGATAAAGGAGGCAGGAATACAGAGTGGAGAAAAGACAGCCTCTTCAATAAGTGGTGCTGGGAAAAATGCTCAGCTACATGTAAAAGAATGAAATTAGAACACTCCCTAACACCATATACAAAAATAAACTCAAAATGGATTGAAGACCTAAATGTAAGGCCAGACACTATCAAACTCTTAGGGGAAAACATAGGCAGAACACTCTATGACATAAATCACAGCAAGACCCTTTTTGACCCACCTCCTAGAGAAATGGAAATAAAAACAAAAATAAACAAATGGGACCTAATGACACTTCAAAGCTTTTGCACAGCAAAGGAAACCATAAACAAGACGAAAAGACCACCCTCAGAATGGGAGAATATATATTTGCAAATGAAGCAACTGACAAAGGATTAATCTCCAAAATATACAAGCAACTCATGCAGCTCAATATCAAAAAAACAAACAACCCAATCCAAAAATGGGCAGAAGACCGAAATAGACATTTTTCCAAAGAAGATATACAGATTGCCAACAGACACATGAAAGAATGCTCAACATCATTAGAGAAATGCAAATCAAAACTACAATGAGATATCATCTCACACTGTTCAGAATGGCCAGCATCAAAAATTCTACAAACCATAAACGCTGGAGAGGGTGTGGAGAAAAGGGAACTCTCTTGCACTGTTGGTGGGAATGTAAATTGATACAGCTACTATGGAGAACAGTATGGAGGTTCCTTAAAAAACTGCAAACAGAACTACCATATAACCCAGCAATCCCACTACTGCACATATACCCTGAGAAAACCATAATTCAAAAAGAGTCATGTACCACAATGTTCATTTCAGCTCTATTTACAATAGCCAGGACATGGAAGCAATTTAAGTGTCCATCAACTGATGAATGGATAAAGAAGATATGGTGCATATATACAATGGAATATTACTCAGCCATAAAAAGGGACGAAACTGAGTTATTTATAGTGAGGTGGATGGAACTAGAAACTGTCATACAGAGTGAAGTAAGTCAGAAAGAGAAAAACAAATACCGTATGCTAACACATATATATGGAATCTAAAAACAAAGGTCATGAAGAACCTAGTGGCAAGACGGGAATAAAGATGCAGACCTACTAGAGAATGGACTTGAGGATATGGGGAGGGGGAGGGTAAGCTGGGACAAAGTGAGAGAGTGGCATGGACATATATACACTACCAAATGTAAAATAGATAGCTAGTGGAAACAGCCGCACAGCACAGGGAGATCACCTCGGTGCTTTGTGACCACCTAGAGGGGTGGGATAGGGAGGGTGGGAGTGAGGGAGATGCAAGAGGGAAGAGATATGGGGATATGTATATGTATAGCTGATTCACTTTGTTATAAAGCAGAACCTAACACACCATTGTAAAGCAATTATACTCCAATAAAAATGTTTTTAAAAAATGCTAATAATGGCAAAAAAAAAAAAAAAAGTGAGTTTGTTAGCACAGGGAACTCTACTCAATGCTGTGTGGTGACCTAAATGGATAGGAAATCCAAAAAGGAGGAGATATGTGTATACATATAGCTGATTCACTTTGCTGTACAGCAGAAAGTAACACAACATTTTAAAGCAACTACACTCCAATAAAAATTAATTTTTAAAAAAAGTGAGTTTGGGGTTCACCTCTTGTAACTTGATGATTTGCTATATGACTACTACCCAGATAATGAGTGCCTCAGGATAGGATACTTGGAGCACATCATACGCTCCTGGTAAGTTATATTCCAAAAAGAAGAGAAGACAGAGAGAGCAGATCCAGCCCAACCTGAAGTTTGGGGCCTAGAATCCAGCCTATTCCAGTCAAGTTGTAATCATCACACAAGACATTGAATATCAGATGAAATTACAATTGTTTGAAATCATTAAGTTTGGGGTTCTTGTAGCTCACTAATACTCTTGTTAATAATGCCTATGATTGCCATCATTTAGCGTATTTTTAGGATCCCACACAGTAGAAGTGCAGATAAAATATGGCTCTCCAGTGACTATTTCCTTTTTGGATGCACAATGAATTAAGACCTTATTAAATAACCCCAAAGGAATAATATCCAAAAGGAAAAATACCAAAAGAATTAACTTCTGTGAGGATTCACATGCGATGACCAGCAGATTTTCAATGTATATTGGATGTATGCTTGACATATTCCAGGGACTGTGCTAGTACCCACCCAGCCCACACAGGACTTAGAATGTAAATGTAAGTATCATTAAGATTCCAAGAACTAACTTTTGTAGATCTTTCTGAATTGATTAGAGTTTCCCAGTACTCTCACATAGCTTCCATATTTGCTACAACTCACAGTTCAGAGTGTCACTCAGGAGCACAATCAAAATTCTGAACTCAGGGATAGTCGTTAATTTTGGACAGAATAAATATGTCACTTTTCTTCACATTTTTTTTTTTTTTTGGATTGGACACTGCTAATTCTGCAGCTAATTTTTTAATGCTCTCATTTTCTGTACACAATACATCCTAGAAAAATGTTGGGGATCCCTCCTGCTCCTTTTTCTAAGTCTCTGCCTTTGAGTTGAATCTTGAGATCTATAGAATCAACTATGACTTATTAAATGAGTCCCTGTGTCTCTACTTTTCCGTCCAGTGATCATATTTTTCTGCCTGCTCTTTCATTAGTTCCTCCATTCCTAAAACTTTTCCGCTGGACTTTTCTATCCCTGTTAATGGTACAGGATTCTCCCTATTACGAAAGGGTTTAAGCCAAGTATTAACCTTTGATTACATATGGTTGACACACAAAAAATGTGTAGTTGGTAGAACCTACCAGTAGAAATGTTATCCTTTCTAGGCAATCTCGCTTTCTCTGTTACCATTGCACTCTCTTGAATCTGGATTACCTCCCACTTAAACCTTTGTTATAGCTTTTTAGCATGCAGTCTCTTGTGGATATGAACCATCCTACACTCCCCAGTCAGATCAATCATCTCAAAACTGTGTGACTCTGTAGAAAGAGAGGTATTTTCAATGTCTCCTGATGGACTGTCAAGGCAAATACATAGACCGTATCTCACCATTCAGGATAACACTTTGTGTAACCCTTCTTTGGAAACTCGCTGATGATACTTCTTCAATTTACAGTGGTCCTCTACTCATTCCCAGTTTTTCTTCCCAATTTTTCAAAGGTATTTCACACATTATACATTCTCTATGAAGCCTTTGCCGTTCCTTCTAATAGAGAAGTCTAACACGTTACTTTGAACCACGGCAGCATTCATGATATTCAGTCAGATATTATAATAACTCAGATAATTATTTTATATCTTGACAAGGCAGAGACATTGCCTTATTAATTTAAAAAGATACACTAAATCCACTACATTTGTTAGCATGTGTCTCATATTGCTGTAGTTAAGTACGTTATTTAAGTGAAACAAATTGAAATAAATATTCTAACAGCTATAATTCTAGGTAGTAGACTTAGCTAGAATTAAAATAATAATATAATAATAGCTAACATTTATTGAGGACTTACTATGTTCTTGATATTGTTTTAAATTGGAACAACACTAAGAGTTTGGTTGTATCATTTAGTCATTTTTTAAAGATGATGAATTTGAAGCACTGGAAAGTCAATTTACTCACCTAAGTTTGTACTGATGATAAATGGCCAGGTAGGCATAGAAATGGAAGCTATGTGCACCTGCAGCCCATCTCCCTGCTCCTCAGGGATGTGAAGTGACCCAAAGGAATACAAAAACTAATAGGAAGGGTGCTCCATGGTCCAATGGTTCTGTACACAATGTGGCCAGGAACTGTTAATAAATCTAATGAGTCTAAGTAAATATGCACATATTTGAAACAATTCCAGTCACCTTTGCCAGGAATAGAGTTTTTTTTTTTTTTTTTGCAGTATGCGGGCCTCTCACTGCCGTGGCCTCTCCCGTTGCGGAGCACAGGCTCCGGACGCGCAGGCTCAGCGGCCATGGCTCACGGGCCCAGCCGCTCCGCGTCATGTGGGATCTTCCCGGACCGGGGCACGAACCCGTGTCCCCCGCCCGCATTGGCAGGCGGACTCTCAACCACTGCGCCACCAGGGAAGCCCCAAGTTCCTTTTTAAAGGGTTGGAAAAAACTAACAAAGAATATGTAACAGAGACCATATGTGCTCTAAAAAGTCTAAAACATTTACTATTTGGCTTTCTATGGAAAACGTTTCCTAATCCCTGCTTTATAGTTAGTTCTAGGTGAAAATGCCAACTCATTTGTTAGGGACAACTTGATAAGCTTCCTTTACCTAAGGATTTAGATAATAATAACAGTAATAACACCTTAGATAACTCAATGTGAAGATTAACAATACATAAAGTACAGGACGATACATAAAAAGATCTCAACAGAATGAGAACTAGTATAAAGAAGTAGTTAATACTATGTTTGAGGGAAATGGATTACATATATATTTTTTAAACTAATTAATTAATTTTTTTTTGGCTCATTGGGTCTTCTATGCTGCACGTGGGCTTTCTCTAGTTGCAGCAAGCAGGGGCTACTCTGTTGCGGTGCACGGGCTTCTCACTGCGGTGGTTTCTCTTGTTGTGGAGCACGGGCCCTAGGCACGTAGGCTTCAGTAGTTGTGGCACACAGGTTCAGTAGTTGTGGCTCGCGGGCTCTAGAGTGCATGCTCTGTAGTTGTGGTGCACTGGCTTAGTTGCTCTGTGACATGTGGGATCTTCCCAGACCAGGGATCAAACCTGTGTCCCTTGCATTGGCAGGCGAATTCTTAACCACTGCACCACCAAGGAAGTCCCAATTACATATATTTTAATCAAGCCATGTCACCTGCTAGCTAACACTCAGTTGAGGAGAATAATATACAAAACCCTCATGGTTGTTGGAAAATTTATGTGCTCCTGGTATACACTCAAAATGTCAACTGCTTTATTTTAATTTGGGTCACTTAGGTCATGATCAGAATAATTATGAAACAATTCATGTCACAGATACTTGGATTATAGACATTTACTTATAAAAAATATTGATTTTGCACCTTGGATAAAATTAAAATAACCACAAAATATAGCCCCAGGCTTCTAAGAGTTGCTATTCCGATTTAGGAGATTATATCTGCATACAATCAACAATAGATCAATACTAATGATCACATCCTTGCATGCAATATACCTTTTTAAAAAATATATAAAACCTAAAGTGTTATAATTAGAATACAGACACACATATTGGTTTGCCTGGGACAGTATTAGTTTTTACCCACTTTCCCAGCACAATTATTAATAGTGCCTCTTTTCATTCATAATATCATCTCAATTTGGATAATAATTTGCATGGTCCCAAGTTACAATGCAGAGTAGAGATACTGCTCTCAGTCAAGTGAGAAAAACTGATAAATTAACTGTGATCAGTGGTCACCTAAAGCTGTTCATTTAACATATTTCATAGTTGGGATTACTTATACTCTATTCAGAGAGACAGTCACAAGATATAACAAAAAACTAATATTTTCAGATTACAGAAGGAAAAAGTAGTTGCCCAGATAAACTAGAAAAAGCAGAATGCTTCTAAGGATAAGACTTGAGTTTACAGGAACTATCATATTAGGGAACAGGTCCTATCATATTATGGAACAGGTCAGGGCTTTTCAGTTTGAGAGAAAATGACTGCATCTAGGACTGCTGGATCCCTTCTCCCAGAGTGTTTTCAGCTATGAACAAACTTCATCCAGCCTAGTCTGTCTTCCCTCTCATTCCAGCTCCCTCGCCACCCACAGAAAGGACAGAAATGCAGGCAGTTCCAAATGCAACATGCCCAGGAAACACTGGAGATCAAGCACATAAGATGTTTATTGCACAAAAGAAACATATGCAAAGATCATCAGCCAAACCCCCAAAAGATCAAAGTTCAAGTTGACACTAAAGAAATGTGAGCACCAAAGGACCTATTCCCAGGGAACGATGGACTCTGTGAGGCACACCTGCTATAGGAATGTGCTTTTTACATATCATCCCTCTGACATTTTAAAAATATTTTGATAAACATATTTCTTAAATTTGTAGACATCCAGTCTTTCACATCAGTAACAATGACACATTACTTTGAATGAGTTATACAAAGCTGAGATATACCATTTGTGTTACATGCTTAAAATTATTATTGATACTGAGTTTATTGTGTTCCTCACTTACTGAACTCTGTTAGGGGAACCACTGACAGAAACCACCCGCCCTGGCCAGACCCAATAGTAACCACTTGCATGAGTTATCTTACAACAGAGGTCCTGGTAAGGCACGTGGAACTAACAAGCTACCAACAGCCAGAAGAATTCGGGAAAGGTCAAAAGGAGAGGGGAGACGCCAGTCCAAATATCCTACCAACCTCCCAGAATCCTCCTCCATCTTGGAATCCATCTTGGCTAAGTGACGTGCGCGCCACCAGGAAGGACCCTGAGTCCGAATGATTGGCCAGAGACAACCTGGAAACTAATCCCAATTACCCAATCACCATAAGACCCAAGACTTTGAGCCACGTGGCAGAGCAGTCCTCCTGGGTTCCCTTCCCCTGCTGCTCTCCGCCTGGGTGTCCCTTCCCAATAAAGTCTCTTGCTTTGTCAGCACACATCGTCTCCTCGGACAATTCATTTCCAAATGTTACAGAACAGCCCACTTTCGGGCCCTGGAAGGGGTCTCCCTTCATGCAACATAACTGTCATTTCCAAGAAAACTTTCTATTCAGCAGTAAAGGCAACCATTAAAACAGTTGTATTTAAAATGCCATTGTTTCTGTAGTCAGTATTTAGAAAGAAATATTGGAATGCATGGCCTGTATTTCCTGATAATTTAATACAAGAAATAGGTTTCAATTAAGATAGCACTGATATGGCACTTAATTACCACACATACATCATAAAAACTATGTACAAAGTGAGAGGTAATTTCTCTATTTTAAATACCATTCCTTCTCGTTTTATGTTATACATAATATATATAAGATATGTAAAATATATTTTATTCTTATTTTATAAACGACATAGGTTTTCTCCTTCCTGACAACTATAAGAGTACGTGAAAACAAGAAATATGCTAACAAGGGAAAAACAATTCTACAATGCAAGGATATGACAATTTCTCGCCTTCTGAATTTAATTTTGTGAACACTCAGTATCATATTGCTCTCAATGTGACTTTAGGTGCTTGTGAAGAGCCAATAAAAATGTTATAATATATTGTAAGGCATTGAGTCTGGGACTCTAATATGATTACACTGTCTACAGATCTTTAAAAGTTAGTACAAAAGACATCCAAATCTAATAAAATCTAATCTTAGCAAGGAATTATTGAGTTTTCCAAATCCATTAAGAAACCTAATGGCCATGTGTTGTGAACTAAGGCAAACTGAGTAATCTAATTTTGCTTTTTAAATGAGAGAGGTTAGTGCTATCTTCAAAGACCTCTCTTTAGATAGTAACTAAGAAAGCCACAATAATAAACATCGTTACGTTACATTGAAAGAGTAATGCACCAAAGTTTCTAAATCTCTGATCTTTAGTTAGAAAAGAGATCACTGTAAACTTGCAGAAGGCTGACCTCAGTGATAAAGTCAGGACTACAAGCAGGGTGAAATTAGCAGGGAGATAGCCTGCAGATAAGCCCACAAAGAAGTGAAAGGAGAAAAAAAATTATAGAAAATTTCCATAAATATCCAAACAATATATCATTAAGTTAGGCCTCCTTAACAAAGCTTTTTTGTTTGTTTTGTTTTCAGCTATCTTATTGTGATTTCTATTTTTCTATTGTCTCTAATTACAGAGTAACTTTGCCATTTCAGTAAAGACAACATATCTGCCTTTGAGACACTTTCATAAGATAATGCACAATAAAGATTCTCCCAATGTTACTTTATTTTCATTCAAGTCTTAATGCAGCAAAAAATATTCTTGCACTGTTGGTAGGAATGTAAATTGATGCAGCCACTATGGAGAACAGTATGGAAGTTCCTTAAATAGAACTACCATATGACCCAGCAATCCCAATACTGGGCATATACCCTGAGAAAACCATAATTCAAAAAGAGTCATGTACCACAATGTTCATTGCAGCACTATTTACAATAGCCAGGACATGGAAACAACCTAAGTGTTCATCAACAGATGAATGGATAAAGAAGATGTGGCACATATATACAATGGAATATTACTCAGCCAGAAAAAGAAATGAAACTGAGTTATTTGTAGTGAGGTGGATGGACCTAGAGCCTGTCATACAGGGTGAAGTAAGTCAGAAAGAGAAAAACAAATACCGTATGCTAACACATATATATGGAATCTAAAAAAAAAAAAAAAAAAAAAAGGTTCTGAAGAACCTAAGGGCAAGATGGGAATAAAGATGCAGACCTACTAGAGAATGGACTTGAGGACACGGGGAGGAGGAAGGGTAAACTGAGATGAAGTTAGAGAGTGGCATGGACATATATACACTACCAAACGTAAAATAGATAGCTAGTGGGAAGTAGTTGCATAGCACAGGGAGATCAGCTCGGTGCTTTGCGACCACCTAGAGGGGTGTGATAGGGAGGGTGGGAGAAAGAGGGAGGGGATATGGGGATATATGTATATGTTTAGCTGGTTCATTTTGTGATACAGCAACAACTAACACATCAATGTAAAGCAATTATACTCCAATAAAGATGTTAAAAAAAAACACATAAGATGGTCTTCCACTGTGCCTGATATACTTATTGGCAGGACAACACCAAACTGCCTACATGGTTCTGCTGTCGCAAATTTTTCCAACTCCCATTCAAAGAGTCATTCAGAAATATGTTAAATGCCATTACAATGGCCTGTGACAGTCACTAGAGAAACACACAATCTCTTGGCACCAGAAGTTTACAGGTTACTAAATGATACCAAAAATTTACAGTACCACACAAAGCAAATATTACAGGAGCTGTGGTTATGAAAGTATATATTTTGGAGCATATCTCATACATTTGATCCAGTCTTAAGTCCTTAGTGAAATGTGCAAAAAGTCACACAAGCTGCAACAGAAGCATGAGAGAGAGTGGGCCAGATAAATAAGTGGGAGTGATAGGAAAGGATATTACACATGGAGAAGAAATTGTACAAAAGGCCAGCTATATCAAAAAATGAAAAGATTAGATCTTAATTGTTCTCACCATATGCACACAAAATAATTATGTGATGTGAAAGAGTTGTTAGCTAATGCTACAGTGGTAGTCATACTGCACTACATAAATGTATCAACTAAACATGTTGTATACCTTAAATTTGCACCGTGTTATATGTCAGTTATATCTTGATAAAAAAGAGTCAATTATAGGTGAAGAGCAGATATGAATTGGGAGATGGGTACTGTGAAAAAGATGAGGCTAAAGAGGGAAGGAGACCCAGGTTAAGAAGCTTACCATATATCTTTTAGTTAAAAGAAACAGTCAAATAATATTAATGCGGACTCAGACATAAACATATTTGTATATAAAGATGATGACTTGGACTGCCATTGGGTCATTTTTTCTTAGAGCTGGGAAAATTTGAAGTGAATATACTATTAAAATAGACCACTGCCGTAAAAAGTGATGGTGAAATTCATGTAACCAGAATGAGCTAAAAAGTCAAGAGTTTAGATGGAGGAAAGAAATTTAATTTTTTCTCACCATATATTCAAGCTTGCTCTTTTCATATTTTTTCCCCACCCTGAAAAGCATCTTGCTTGGATCCCATACCTTCCCACGCACTTGAAGGTGATAAATATCATTGTCAACACGAGAAAGTTCATTGTAATATCAAAATATCAATCTTACCCAAATAAACACTTCACTTTCCTAATCTGTCTTGTCCAGGAAATTCTCTAAGACTGGGGAAGTAGGGGCAGTCATCTCCTTCCCAGGTTTTGGATAAATGAAGGAAGAAATGGTAAGGTATCAAAATAGTCCTGCTTGACTAGTGTTGTTAAAATCTAGAGTTGGTGCAACCAGGGTCTGGGGGACAGGTGCTCGAAAGCTGGTCATTTCCCTGGAGGGTTGTTTTGTATATTCAGCGATATCTCTACCCGTGTCCTGGAGACTTCCTGCTTGCAGCCCATTTCCTAGCATGGCAATGGCAGTTACTCGGCATTAGAGTTACTATCTCTTATTATTCTGCCCTCAGGAAATAACCTAAAAAAGTTAACTGTACACAGACCTTTTCAGGTGGGGTTGTTCGACCTGCTAAGTAGTCCTTCTGAGAAGAGTCCATTAAAGATTCCTTGAATCTAATACTCTCGGTTTGAGATTGAGGAAGGGGGTTGGAGCACAGGGATGTACAGCCATGGCACTCAGAAAGCTCTTTCCAAAACATCCTCCTAAGATTTCCTGATGAATTGTTTTCTAATCTAGGCTGGAGGACAGCTGATGGGCTGGAGGGTTCTCATTAGCAAGCACTGCAAATGTAGTTAGTATCTTTTTTTAGAAAATGAAAGTAATTATTTTACCAATTTCCAATAGCATTGCACATCATCTTAAACGGAGACAACTGCTGAAGTCTCATTTTACATCTTCATCCTAAGGAAATGGTGGTAGAAATACACTTATTTATAAGATCCATAATCAGTAAGATTTAATGACTAGAGGAATGGGGTAGATGGCAAGTTCAGTATGACTGTCCGAATTTCTGTAAGAGGATGGTGATACAACTCACTGAAATACATAAGGAGGAGAGTATTGAGCTGGTGCTCTTTCTTAACCAATGGTATGACTATCAGAAGGTGAAGTATCTCAAAACAATGAAAATCGCTTCAACAGTGTGTGTGCATGCACACAGGCAGAACATATGGAAAAACAGCAAAAAGCAATCATGACAAATTTGAGTAATGACGGGAATTATTAATATATGTTTTCTTTCATAGTATTTTAACTGTGTTGTAGTATTTTCAAAACTGATGAAGGTAAGGATCAAATTTTTCAAATTTGATGCTAGGTAGGACACAGATGTCGGGCATGAAAACTGATCAGACAGCTAATGGGCAGTTAATCATCTTGTGTGCCTTATGCATACACTGTGTATGAGCAGGACCCCACTTCTGATTTTACAGCTATGAAATACATAGGCCAAAATCTGCATTTATACTTATCTATAAAACATTGTACAACCCCCCCATAAGAGAGGTAGTCTCTGGGGTCTTCTACACCCCAGGTCACTGCACACCTTCTACCCAAGGTCATTGTACACCTTCTCTAAGGATAGGTGAAAATATTTTTAAAGACAGAAAAATGGACTTTAAAAACATTATCTATGAATTACAGAAATATTTGAACAAAATGAGGTAAGAATTGTAGTGGGAAAGACAGAGACAAGGTACCCTGGTACAAGTCTGAGGGTTTTTTTGTTCTATTTTTTTTTAATAAATAGTATAATTTAATTTAGTGTCTGCTTAATCCTGAATCCTCTTAGGTTAAAAAAAGAGTTATAATTAACTGTTAACATTAATGAATTTAAATCTTCCAAAAGCATTAATCCAAAAGGAAGTGTCTGACAAGGTGATATATGAGTTAGGTAGTTTGTGACCTTTCTTGTTTTGGTTTCAAACATTCTAAACATCTATCTAAGAACATGGTTGTGATGAGTTCAGATATTTACTTTGTCCTTGATTCTGCTAGAGAAAATAAGAGCTTAAATAATGATTGATAATAGCATATTATATTTAATACATAACTTTATGGAGGTTTTTTTTTTTTACTTTTTGAAGGCTGAAACATTGAAAGAGTATGTCTTATCCAGAAATATAAGCTGAAGAAGTGTTTCTCAAACTTCAATGTGCCTGAATATCACCAGAGAAGCTTATTAAAACTTCAGATTCTTGGTACACAACAGGTAGAGATCACTGTGAATTATTCAGGAAGGCAGGGCTGGTGAGACCAAGTTAGTGAACTACAGATTCTGAAACAGGTGGTTAAGAAGTCAGCACTAAGACAAAGATTAATCAAATCCTATCCTGCTAGGTTGATAATTGCATGTTATAGAAAAGACAGTTGACCAGATTGTGCAGAAAATTGTCTAAGGTTTGGTTATCCTCCCAGTGGGATCAGGGGGCTATTCTAATGGGAGGTTAGTGTCTAAAAATGATTCAGCCTCTCTCTATGTAACTTTGCAAACACAAATCTATGAAGGGACAATCAGATGATCAAGGCATAGAAAAATCTTTCACAAAGGTTCTTGAGGATAAATGGTCAGGGTCATGTGCTTATGAAATGGCATTGTTCCAACTTGAGCTCTACATTAGAATAGCTTGTCTCTCTCTGCAACCTTCATATTCACTGACTTAATCTTACATGTTTATTGTAACCAAGATTTTTAAATAACCTATGATTTACGTGTGTTTAAAACTCTGCCATTAGTAAAGCGATAAGAAGCTACTTAGCCTTTTAGATCTCTCACACATAGCATAAAAATAAATTTTGCCAAAACAATATTCATCCTTTTGGTATCAATTAATCTCATAATGGTCTTTCAGAAATACTTAATTCAGGAACATTCTTGCTTTTAACTCTTCCAAAATGAACCTAACAAAAATAGGAGTATTGAATATGTTACACTGTGGAAGTGGAGAACTAGGCACAGTATAAATAAACTCTCCATCTGAAAGCAGAGGATGCCCAACATAAACATGTTATGCGGGCCTCTCACTGCTGTGGCCTCTCTCGTTGCGGAGCACAGGCTCCGGACGCGCAGGCTCAGCGGCCATGGCTCATGGGCCCAGCCGCTCCGCGGCATGTGGGATCTTCCCGGACCGGGGCACGAACCCGCGTCCCCTGCATCGGCAGGCGGACTCTCAACCGCTGCGCCACCAGGGAAGCCCCCATGAACATGATTTTAAGTTCTTGCACAGAAGAGACTCTGCAAATGTGACATTATTAACAGCATTAAAAAAATGGTTTATCCTCTATGACACTTGTTTCTTAATTTTTTTAAGCAGAAATTCATAAAAGTGCACCTACAATATGTGGAATGGTTTACAGTTTAAAATGTGCATTCATGGGGCTTCCCTGGTGGGGAATCTTTTAGGGATCTTGTTTCAAAAGTACTTAATTTTGCCAATATAACTAGATTCATTTAACAATTATCCATATATGGGTAGCCTAATGTACTATTTGTACGCACAGAATCTAGAATTGAAATACCTTTTCGTGCCCTTTACTAACTGTGTGAATTTTGGCAAGTTAATGAACCACTCTGGGGTTTAGCTTTTTCATCCACACATGAGGATAATAATGGTAAATATAAAACAGGATTGTGGTAAGAATCTTAGTTAATTAGAATTCTAGTACATTAATACTTGTATAGAGTATAGAACAGTGAGTCTCAACCTGTGGATTTTGGACAATATGTATCAAAATGACCTGTGAAAAATTCCAACCCTATCTTGATTTTGGGAATAGACATGAGAACTCTTTCTCTCCATCCCCATCTCCCTCCTCCCCAAGTCCTCATAGGTAACTTCTAACCTTCAGAACTTTGAGACAACACATTTCTGTTGTTTAAGCCACCAGTCTATGGACAGACTAATACACACCTAATACTAATCAAAATATATAAATTTCAGGCAAAGCAGAGTTCAGAACAAGTAAATTAACCAGGGATAAAGAGGGGCACTACATAATGATAAAGGGGTCAATTCCCCAAGAAGACACAACCATCCTTAACGTTATGTACTTAAGAATAACACATCAAAATACATCAAACTAAAACTGAGAGAACTGAAAGGAGAAATAGGTTATTTCTAGGTGGTGGTGTTTTCTTAGCTGTATCTTCTAAATCACACAAAAATTATTCATTAATGAGTGATGAAAAATGTGAACTCTGAAGTTGGAAGAAATTTTTTCTCTAGAAATAGTGATTTTTTTCTTAAATACACTATTTTTTCAATATCAAACTCCATCAAGAAATGCAAATATAGAAAGCAAAAACCAAGAAAAATTATAATAATAAACTACATCCCAAACTGCTTACTTTATACCACTGAAAGTGCATCAGATCATTACCCTAATAGGTTATCCTGATATTCGTTCACGTCATTGCTAGAAACGAATTCTTTGTTAGCTTCAGGAGAAGGGCTTTCAAGACACAATTATGTATAAAAATTGTTCAGAAGAGTAATGATAATGTGTTATTATTTTTAGAAATATATAACATTATTCTAGGATTCAAATCTGGAAAACATTAATTAGAAGAGATACAGAACCTTTTAAGTTTCAACTTTCATTCTTTCTATATCATTATACTTGAAATTTAATGTATGTTCATACAATTTTAAAAATTCCATTTTAGATAAAATATTCTTCCCCTGACTTCCTTCATTCCCCTCTCATTCCCCCCAAATATAAAAAGTTAAAATTAAAAACAAAAATAAAATAAAAACAAACACTCTCCTGTCTGCTTTTTGGAGTCTTCTGTTTCCCTCGAGAAATATTTTCAACATTTCACAGTGCAGTAAATCCATTTAGCCTCCTTGATTGCTATTTTTTTGTGCCTTTGCTCATTATTTCCATCATTAAAGTAAAAGGCCTTGACCTCTCAGTGGCTCCTGAGCAAAGTGTCTTCTTAGAAGGTGAGGAGGTTGGGATGGATGGTGGAGAGGTGGGCTCAGAGGGGAGGGAGGCTGGCACGAAGATAATAGCAAGCCACATGCAACTTTTTAATTATTTAAAATAAGAAGCAAGTTTTGAAATCATTTTCCAGGACAAGAAAATAAAGCACTTTGTTGTTTACTCTGAGCTATGAATACCTCTTAACTTCACATATTAGAAAAGGGGATGCATTGTTTTCTTTTTCCACATTTCAAGGGAATATAATGACAAATTTTTGACAGAAAATCATTCCACAAAAGATATTGCTGATCTACCACACCCACGTGTTCTCTTAACCCTTGTAAATTATCGTAACATTTTTGTGTGAAGATGTGAGGGTAAGAAAACATGTCATTGGAATACTTCTAAAATATTGTATTTTATTCCACTTAAACCAATAATTCAAATCTCTCTTCTTTTCCCTTCTGCTTCTATCCAATTGAAGTCTCCATTTTTCATCCTCATGAATTACTTTTAATACATTTATGGTCTTATCAAATTCTAATTCTTGGAGCTTGCTTCTATGCATGTTTTTACAAACATCTCTAAAACCATGTCCCATTTTCAGAATTCTATCATCTGTTAGGTTTCAGCATTCTCATGTTGGCTATGTCCTTAATATCATTTTCGAATTCTCTAATTCTTTAAATTGATAAAGCACATGAGAAACTGTAGTACTCAGGATGTACCTCAACTACAGCTTTGCTTACAGAATTATAATCATGCAAACAATATTCCCAAGGGTGACTTGTTCTGCTCGCTTCCAGGTTGTCTATTTTACTGGCATATACTAGCTTCTACTCATCTCTTGTGATTCTTTGTGTTTCTGCACTGTCAGTTGTTACTCTCCTTTTTCATTTCTAATTCTGTTGATTTGAGTCTTTCCCCTTTTTTTTCTTGATGAGTATGGCTAATGGTTTAAGAGTTTGTTTATCTTCTCAAAGAACCAGCTTTTAGTTTAATTGATCTTTGCTATTGTTTCCTTCATTTCTTTTTCATTTATTTCTATCTTTTTTTTTTTTTTTTTTTTTTTTTTTTTTTTGGTCCTTTCACTGCTGTGGCCTCTCCCTTTGCGGAGCACAGGCTCCAGACACACAGGATCAGCGGCCATGGCTCACGGGTCCAGCCACTCCATGGCATGTGGGATCTTCCTGGACCACGGCACGAACCTGTGTCCCCTGCATCAGCAGGTGGACTCTCAACCACTGCACCACCAGGGAAGCCCCTGATCTGATCTTTATGATCCCTTTCCTTCTGCTAATTTTGGGGTTTTCTTGTTCCTCTTTCTCTGTTTTAGGTGTAAGGTTAGGTTGTTTATTTGAGATGTTTCTTGTTTCTTGAGGTAGGATTGTATTTCTATAAACTTCCCTCTTAGAACTGCTTTTGCTGTATCCCACAAGTTTTGTGTCATCGTGTTTTCATTGTCATTTGTTTTGTTTTGTTTCCTCTTTGATTTCTTCAGTGATCTCTCCGTTATAACGTAGTGTATTGGTTAGCCTCCACGTATTTGTATTTCATACAGATTATTTCCTATAATTGATATCTAGTCTCATAGCACTGTAGTCAGAAAAGATACTTGATATGATTTCGGTTTTATTAAATTTACAGAGGCTTAAATTTTGACCCAAGATATCTATTCTAGAGACTGTTCCATGAGCACATGAGAAGTGTATTCTGTTGTTTTTGGATGGAATGTTTTATAAATAACAATTAAGTCCATCGTGTTTAATGTGTCATTTAAAGCTTGTGTTTCCTAATTTATTTTCATTCTGGATGATCTGTCCATTGGTGAAAGTGGGGTGTTAACGTCCCTTACTATGATTGTTTTACTGACGATTTCCCCTAATATGGCTGTTAGTATTTGCCTTATGTATTGAGGTGCTCCTATGTTGGGTGCATAAATATTTACAATTGTTATATCTTCTTCTTGGATTGATCCCTAATCATAATGTACTGTCCTTCCTTGTCTCTTGTAGTAGTCTTTGTTTTACAGTCTATTTTGTTTGATATGAGAATTGCTACTCCAGATTTCTTCTGATTTCCATTTGCATTGAATATCTTTTTCCAACTCCTCACTTTCAGTCTGTATGCGTTCCTAGGTCTGAAGTGGGCCTCTTGTAGACAGCATATGTATGGGTCTTACTTTTGTATTCATTCAGCCAGTGTATGTCTTTTGTTTGGAGCATTTAATCCATTTATATTTAAGGTAGTTATCAATATGTATGTTCACATTATCATTTCTTAAATTGTTTTGGGTTTGATCCTGTAAGTCTTTTCCTTCTCTTGTGTTTCCTGCCCAGAGAGGTTCCTTTAGCGTTTGCTGTAAAGCTGGTTTGGTGGTGCTAAATTCTTTTAGTTTTTGCTTATCTTTAAAGTTTTAATTTCTCTGTCAAATCTGAATGAGATCCTTGCTGGGTATAGAAATTTTGGTTGTAGGTTTTTCTCTTTCATCACTTTAAATATGTCCTGCCACTCCCTTCTAGCTTGCAGAGTTTCTGCTGAAAGATCAGCTGTTTATCTTATGGGATTCCCTTGTATGTTAATTGTTGCTTTTCCCTTGCTGCTTTTAATATTTTTTCTTTGTATTTAATTTTTGATAGTTTGATTAATATGCATCTTGGCCTGTTTCTCCTTGGATTTATCCTGTATGGGACTCTCTGTGCTTCTTGGACTTCATTGACTATTTTTTTTACCCATATTAGGGAAATTTTCAACTATAATCTCTTCAAATATTTTCTCAGTCCCTTCTTTTGCTCTTCTTCTTCTGAGACCTCTATAATTCAAATGTTGGTGCGTTTAATGTTGTCCCAGAGGTCTCTGTGATTGTTCTCAATTCTTTTTTTCTTTTTTCTTTATTCTGTTCTGTGGTAGTTATTTCCACTATTTTATCTTAGAGGTCACTTATATGTTCTTCTGCCTCAGTTACTCTGGTATTGAGTCCTTCTAGAGAATTTTTAATTTCATTTATTGTGTCGTTCATCATTGTTTGTTTGCTTTTTAGTTCTTCTAGGTCCTTGTTAAACATTTCTTGTATTCTTGTGTTTTCTCCATTCTATATCCAAGATTTTGGATCATGTTTAGTATCATTACTCTGAATTCTTTTTCAGGTAGGCTGCCTATTTCCTCTTCATTTGTTAGGTCTGGTGGGTTTTTACCTTGCTCCTTCATCTCTTGCGTATTTCTCTGTCTTCTCTTTTTGCTTAATTTACTGTGTTTGGGTTCTCTGTTTCACAGGCTGCAGGTTCATAGTTCCCGTTGTTTTTGGTGTCTGCTCCCAGTGCATAAAGTTGGTTCAGTGGGTTGTGTAGGCTTCCTGGTGGAGGGGGCTGGTGCCTGTTTTCTGGTGGATGAGGCTGGATCTCATCTTTCTTGTGGGCAGGACCATGTCTCGTGGTGTGTTTTGGGGTGTCTGTGAGCTTATTATGATTCTAGGCAGCCTCTCTGCTAATGGGTGGGTTTGCGCTCCTGTCTTGCTAGTTTTTTGACTTAGGGTGTCCAGCACTGTAGCTTGCTGGTCATTGAGTGGAGCTGGGTCTTAGCATTGAGATGGAGATCTCTGAGAGAACTTTCGCCATTTGATATTATGTGGGACTGGGAGGTCTCTTGTGGACCAATGTCCTGAGCTCAGCTCTCCCACCTCAGAGGCTCAGGCCTTACACCCGGCCAGAGCACCAATGCCCCATCAGTCACACAGCTCAGAAGAAAAAGGAGAAAAAAAAAGAAAGAAAGAAAATAAATAAATAAAATAAAGTTATTAAAATAGAAAAAAATCATTAAAAACGTAATAAAAAAGAGACAGAAAGAAAGAAGTGAGCAACCAAGCCAAAAATAAATCCACCAATGATAACAAGCACTAAAAATTATATTAAAAAAAAAGCAAAAACAAAATGGACAGTTAGAACCCTAGAACAAATGGCAAAACAAAGCTATACAGACAAAATCACACAAAGAAGCATACACACTCACAAAAAGAGAAAAAAGAAAAAATATATATAAATAAAAAAAGGAAGAGAGCAACCAAATCAATAAACAAATCTACCAATGATAATAAGCTCTAAATAATAAGCTAAGATAAACATAAAACCAGAAACACATTAGATGCAGAAAGCAAACCCCAAGTCTACAGTTGTTCCTGAAGTCCACCACCTCAGTTTGGGATGATTCGTTGTCTATTCAGGTATTCCATCCACTCCAGATGCAGGGTACATCAAGTCGATTGTGGACATTTAATCCACTGCTCCTGAGGCTGCTGGGAGAGATTTCCCTTTCTCTTCTTTGTTCTCACAGCTCCTGGGGTTCAGCTTTGGATTTTGCCCTGCCTCTACATGTAGGTGGCCTGAGGACTTCTGTTCCCCACCCAGACAGGACGGGGTTAAAGGAGCAGCTGATTACGGGGCTCTCTTTCACTCAGGCTGGAGGGAGGGAGGGGTACGGAATACAGGGTGAGCCTGCGGCAGCAGAGGCTGGCGGGAAGTTGCACCAGCCTGAGGCATGCCGTGTGTTCTCCCGGGGAAATTGTCCCTGGATCACAGGACCCTGGCAGTGGCGGGCTGCACAGCCTCCCAGGAGAGGAGGTGTGGATAGTGCCCTGTGCTTGCACACAGGCTTCTTGGTGGCTGCAGCAGCAGCCTTAGCATCTCCTGCCCGTCTCTGGGGTGCTTCCTGATAGCCGTGGCTCATGCCCGTCTCTGGAGCTTCTTTAGGCAGTGCCCTGAATCCCCTCTCCTTGCACACCAGGAAACAATGGTCTCTTGCCTCTTAGGCAGCTCCAGACTTTTTCCCCAGACTCTCTCCCGGCTAGCTGTGGTGCACTAGCCCCCTTCAGGCTGTGTTCATGAAGTCAACCCCAGTCCTCTCCCTGGGATCTGACATCTGAAGCCTGAGCCTCAGCTCCCGGCCCTTATCCGTCCCAGCGGGTGAGCAGACAAGCCTCTCGGGCTGGTGAGTGCTGTTCGGCACCGATCCTCTGTGCGGGAATCTCTCCGCTTTGCCCTCTGTACCCCTGTTGCTGTGTTCTCCTCCACGGCTCTGAAGCTTCCTCCCCCGCCCCCCCGCCACCCCCCATCTCTGCCAGTGAAGGGCCTTCCTAGTGTGTGGAAACTTCTCCTCCTTCACAGCTCCCTCCCCGAGGTGCAGGTCCTGTCCGTATCCTTTCGTCTCTATTTTTCCTTTTTTCTTTTGCCCTACACAGGTACATGGGAAGTTTCTTGCCTTTTGGGAAGTCTGAGGTCTTCTGCCAGTGTTCAGTAGGTGTTCTGTAGGAGTTGTTCTCCATGCAGATTTTTTTTGATGTATTTGTGGGGAGGAAGGTGATCTCCATGTCTTACTCCTCCACCATCTTGAAGGTGCCCCAACACTCTTTTCATAGGAACAGTGTTCAATATATTCAATGATCCTATAGGTTTGGAAAAGCAATTTATATTTCACCTTACTACGTTTTTCCAATTACTTTTAATTTCTAGAAATGGCAAGTTAGTTGAGAAGAAGTTTAAAGAGGAAAAACCTGATATTCAAACCTTTTTCAATAAAATGATGAGGATTATATAAACTTATATAAAATATAATTATAAAATATGTTACTTACAGGTAAGAAATAGTTAAGGAAAAAAAAGGCTTTGTGAGAACCACTAATTATTCAATATTACCATTATTCTTTTGCAAACTTTCTGTTTCCATTTCCCTAAAATAAATATTTAAACAAAATCGTTTCAGATTTTGAAATGTTCTTCAAATTTTTAAAAGCAACCAAAAAAAAAACAAGACAATTTTCTCCCCTTTGGCATACAAGCTCTCAAAGTTTGTAACTGAAAAAATCATAATCTATTGTCAAGAAAAGGGAAGGCATGCTACATTTTTAAAGGTTAGCCCTAATTTAAATATTTGTTGAGAATACAGTGTAAGCAGAAGGAGAAGTATTTATCATACGTTTTCATATATATTGGAAAGATACATACCTGAAAATTTTTTCTTGGATAAAAGTATTTACTTTGCAAAGTGAACTCGGGAGGAAAGCAGACACATTTAGAAGGAGGATGCGATAAGCATCCAGTTGGACTTACAGAAACAGAAGGAGAAATCAACAACGGAAGGGCAAAATGCATTTTATAGCAATTATCTGCAAAATGGCAGCAGCTGTTCAAGCTTCTGCATCATCGGGATTCTGAGAAGTCCAGATAGAAACATATGGTGTAGTGCATCACACAACAGTTTAAAGCTATTATTGTTCATGTTATTTCTTTATGTTATTCTCAGTGAAAGTGAATAGGTACATAGATTTTTCTCTGGTATAGCATGAACATGTGATGAGTCTTGGGGTCCACAAACATTCGACTGTGTCAGAAATAGGTTGTTTCATAATAGATCCAGACAAAAGTAACTCTTACTCATATGCAATAAAAATTGGCCTATAATTTATATTAAAAATTTTATAACATTTATATTCTATATCTATTTTATACAACATAAAAGTCTATTGCAGTTACATTTTTGGTTCTTCATGTAAAATTCAGTTAATAAGAAGAGAAACCACTAAGCTTTTAAAAAGCTATGCCGCATCTCTTTTCTGATAGATACTCTGCATTCAGAAAAAATAAAATGTCCATTAGCACCTCCCACTTATTTGTGTGGGCCCATTATAATTTCAACACTTACAAGAGAAAGTGTTAATGGCAACATTTCAAAGCAGTGGTCTAAAAGGATGAGGTGACTTCATAAAAACAAAAATCAGAACAAACACCGTTTCCTAGTTTATTGGAAAAAATTACATAAGATAAAATTATATTTTATTGAAAGATGAATCATTAAATTCAGAGTGTAAATTCACGAGGTAAGCGAATTAAAGATAAATTGACATGTATAATAAACTCTGACATAAGTATTTCTGCATAATTATAGTATTTAAAATGTCAAAAATTGTCTAATCAAGTAAAAGTATTGAGGTACCATTTTACAAAGTAGGTGAAGACTATTAAAACTGTTCTATATATCTACAGTATATGTAATTTTTGTTGGCTTGTTTCATTTTTCAATGCCAAATTTCAAGCCGAATTTTGTTGGCTTGAAACAAAAAGTTGTTTCATCCTTTTGAAGTGAAGTTGAACAACAGAATTATTTTGAATGGCAAAATAATAATCCACTGTCTCTGGAAATTTTTGTCACTGTTCCACTTTTTATATTTGAGAAAATCCAATTTCTTTATAATTATTTATATTCTTAAATTATAAAAATAATAATTTTATTGCTAAAAATATAAAAATGAATAATATGCAAAATGGCAGACACATGTAGCACATTTATGGTTTGTAAAGACTTAATTCTTCACCTAGATTGGGGATATAAGTTATATAACAAAAATCTATTAGTAAGAAAAATATTCTAACGATTCACTCCTCATTCAAAAGACTCACAGCATCTAATATTTCAAAATGAATTTCTTAAAGTGATCAAAGCTGTTAAATTTCAAAACAAGGAAGTAACATGAGATGTGCTAAAAAGAACGCAGATTTTTCAGGAGCAAAAGCCTGCATAGTTGAAATATAAGTTCAATGTTTTACAGGCTGAATAATTTCATTTATCAATGGCTTTATTAATCAATCTCTGTGTCTCATGTTTCTCCAGTACAAGAGAAGGAAAGTAATAATAACCACCTCATTAATTGCTTACAATAATTAAAAAAACAGGTTATTCACAGTTATTTTTTAAACTCTAAAACACCTTTAACATAACTGCCGGCAACCCAGAGTCACATAACTAATTAAACCTCAATAAACTAAATAACAGATGGTCAATTGATGGACAATTACATGTATAGCTACTTACCTAAAGTGAAGGGTATTGATGCAATAAGTTTTAGGAAGACATACAAATCTCTTATAACACTCTATTTGCAGCATTTATTGGGTAGGCAGGACTTTCAGATTTAAAATAAGATATGTAGAATTGAAAAAAATATATATAGATACACATCATATATATATATATATAAACATTCTCTCATTCACTCACTGTCTACCTCCTTTAATTCTCCTAGATGCATGAAAAAAAACAAAAAATTGCGTGGGCTGAATTTGTGAGAGAGTTGAAACCAGAGAGAGAGCCATCTGACTGCACTTCCTGCCAAGTTACTGGGCATTTTGCTGCAGGAGGTGGTGTCAGAGTCACAGTTCTGACTCTAGTTTCAACCCTTGAATCCTTTCTGTTCTGAATTTTCAAGTCTCACAGAAGGTTGTTCTAGTGGTTTTCATGTGTAAGAAATTACTACAGAGAAACAAACAAAAAAACATCTGTGAAACTTTAGAATTGCTCACTGTTAGAATACCCCCAATGGGGTAGATACCCAATAAATGGGCGATTATCTTATAAACAATGTTGAAACTTCTCACTGACATGGTCAAGCAGAATTTGACATCACATGAGCCTGTTTAAAAAAACAAAACTTGTACTACCTTTCTAAATTTAAAATACAAAGAAAAAATTTTTGTATTTTATTTTAAATCCCTGATTTGTATTTTAAATCCCTTGTTTTGTTAATATATAGATTCAAGCATTTATTTCAACATTTCATTTAAAGTTATTTTGAAAACTAAATTAATATTATATACACAAATTTACAGGATTTCTATGAGAACAACATATCCTTATGCATATTCAAAAGCTTCACAATTTGTAACATGTAATGTTACTAGTGTCAGCATTTCTGTGGAATAATTACTTACTTTCTCAATTCTAAGGACTCTAATAAGTTCTGTAGGAGAATATGGGGATAAAAGATCTATTTCCTAAACTCAAACACAAACTTGGGATTTTACTCTATTCTTTCCAGACTCCTGGGCAGCTTTACACAATAACCAAGTGAGTAACAGCATTCCTGAGAAAAGAGCAAAGTAACCAGAACTCCTGGTAAAGGAAGCATACCATGGTCCACGTATTTTTGTTCCCCTAGTATCGTTAGTATAAAGAAAACAAGAATCACAAGAATCACATCAAATACGTGCCCTTTTAATATACAGAGACTCCTCTTACTAACAAAAGTCTCCTTGAAACTTTCCAGGAATCAAACCCCTCAAGTTAGTTGTTCCATTTACCTATGGAGGACTAAGAAAGAGAAGAACTAAAAAAAAAAAAAAAGAAAAAAGAGACTAAAGATGCCATTTTCCCTCCAGAGTTAGTTCTTCAAGCTTCCCCATCAGATTTAAGAGACACGCATACAGTCAACAAGAGGTGGAAATCGTTGGAGGATCCAAAAAAGTCCTGCCCTACCTGAGAACAATATTCTCCATTATTCTTTTTAACTGCATTTTGAAGAACACTAGGTAAATGGACATTTAACTGAAGGGATTTCTTATGGGTATTATCCTCAGGAAGTTGTAAAATGAATCCAGTTAGGTCATTAATCAAATTAATTCAAACGTTATACTTCACAAGAATTCACTTAACCTAATTCCCTTCTTGATTTTTGCCCATCCAACTTACATTCCCACACAAGATAATATAACGTAACGAGCAATCCATCTTCTAATGCTAATAATCAGAGCTAGTATCTTATTGAGCACTTCATATGCACCCATACTGTATTAAGTACTTCATCTTATTTAATCCCAGTCCATGAAATAAGTAATGTTGGAATAACTGTCCTTGTTAATGGAACTAAAACAACAGGGTAAGCACAACCTTTAAACTATTTTTGGTTAAAAAGGATAGGCACCAAAAAATTTGGCCCCCAAAATTTGTTTCCAAGACATACACCCAGACATTTATTACACGTGCATTCAGTAGTAAGCAGACACCAAGCAGTTCCCAGCTCTCTGTGCTGCCAGGTAATCCAATACATCTTGACCAATAAGTTTGCTCAAATAAGATACTATCTTATTCCAAGTCAGGATTCCATTACCTTATTTTCAGACAACTATAACCCTCCAATTTTTTCTATATCCCTCCAATACTTGGACACAAGACTAATGATCAAGCTTTGGATTCTATCCGTAAAGAGTACAAACTACAGGGCTTATTTTGTATATGGAAGTGTAAGAAGTGATGCTAAAATATACTAGTTAATACACATATCTTGAATATTGCTTATTTTATCCATGAGATGTCATGTTATCCTTCACTATGCAAATAAACTAGTCACAAATTTCATCAGTGAAAATTTAAATGGTAATATTTCTTACGTCAAATTGAAAGGCTTCAGATATCGGTTGCCTATGAAGAAATTGAGTTGTTTTAGTAACTGCCTCTAGGGTGTCGTTACTGTGATCAAAGGCTAGCTGAACATTCGTGAAGGATGAAATTCTGACTAGAAATAATAACTTTCCTTAAATTCTGCTACTCAACTGTCACTGCTGACAGAACATCACAACCAAAATGAATTTGTATGTAGGAATTATATAGTAAGTATTTTTGCTGATATAACTGATGAGCCCAGACATAATGATAATGCTTCAGGCAACCTTTATTTAAGGTATAAAATTTTATCATCAGGACTGAGTTTCTCTCTTATGATCTCATGACTCTATTTTCTCCCATTTAGACTATACAGCCAAAATACAAACAGTATATATAAAAGATGTGAATAATGCATGAACTTAAAAATAGTAATGTTAGTAAGTTCAGGAAAACAAAAAAGTATGACAAACATGCATGGAAGTACGGAAAATTTCAAGACTTTAGAATCTAGAAAAAAGGATAAAATTGATATCCTAAAACTAAAAAACTCAACAGGTAGCTTCAATAGCATATTAGATATTCCAGAAGCTCAAAGAATCTCAAGCAGCATAAATGCAATAACAAACAAAACCAACAACAATAAAACATTCTACCATGGCACATTTTAATTAAATTAAAAAAAAAAAAGACCTATACACTCATAAAAGCAGACAGAGGGAAAAAGGTGTATTGTCTTCAAAAGAGCAAAAGTAAGACTGATGGCTGACTTTTCAACAGAAATGACAAAAATCAGAAAGCAATCAAAAATATTTATAAATATAAATGAATATAAAAGGGAAATACAGAAAAAATACTATTTTCTAAAATTCTAAATTAAACAAAAGTATCATTAAACATTGAGAATAAACAAATGTTTTCAGGGGGAAAAAAACACTTTGTTTTGATTTTCACCATCAGAACCTATACTAGAGTAATACTAAAGAGAATTCTTCTAGGAGACAGAACGGAAACCCTGAGAGAACAGAAATTCAGGAATAAATATGTGCATATTTTTCTGAGCATTAATGGGATTGACAGTACAGAGGAATCAGGTATCACTAACATTGTACCATGAAAACCAGAAAGTCAGAAGTCCCAAATACAAACTTAGTAAAACACAGTCCAGTACTGACATAAAATATATTTTGATGACTTGCCATCTTGCAAAATTAATATCATTTCTTCCTTATATTGATTTAAAAATCAGAAATTGACCCTCACAGCATTCCTGTAAGGCCAGAAATTATTTTCATGTATAGCTGAAAATCTAGGCATAAATCCAGGAAGTGAATAGCCAAAGTTTTACACCAAATTGCTAATTGAACTGAGATGAGAATTAAGATCTCCTTACCTTTGTGGCATAGCTGATTGCGAGGTATGGCCAAATTGTGCCCTCATGATATCAGTAAGTATAATACTGATGTGTATATTGTTTCCAAATAACTTTTTGTTCATCCTCTCAATTTATCTCATACTGGTCTTGCATTGTTCTAATACCAGTATTAGAGAGACATTTGGAGGTTTGCCCATGTTTACACTGTTAGAAAGTAGAATAATCAGGAATGAAACCTGTTAATACTGATTCCTTGCACCAACATTAGTCTTATTAAAATAGCAGAATATAAAGCAAAAAGAAAATGAGCTGTAAGAGTCAGTTACTTGGATTAAGTGTCTGAGACACTCTGAATCATCTCATTTACTGTGACAATATTTCTCTATACCTACAATTTTATTATCTTCATCTTCTGATTCCATAGTTCTGCGTGAGTAGGTCCAGAGAACATAAGAGCGCATGTCACTACCAGAAGAATTCCAGATATAATTTGGCAAGAGAAAATAGGGCACTTTCATTTAGTAAATTGCTCTTAATCGCTGTCTTATTTTGTGTACAATATGATATCTTCCTCTGAATAAATCATATGCATTTCCTTATAAGAACATGCAAACTATCATGACTTATGAAGTCCCAAGTTTTTAATTTCCTGAGGACGATAATGTAAAAAGTCCTTTCTTGCTGCCACTAGTAGTTGTGAATATATTCATGTTATTATTCTGTTTCAAGGCTTTAAAAATTCCACTATTATTACTGAATTAAAATATATCAGTCATAGCAAGGAAATTATTTTTATTAAGAAGGGACTGTAGCACTTAGAGATATGAAGAGAGAAGAGATGCTGATATTGAGGAGAATCATCTCAGTGACCAGCAATGACTAGTAGCAGGGAAGGTAAATACTGAATTCACAAAGAATATAATAGAGTGTAAGAATCTGAACTCTTGAGTTTGACTGCTTTGTGATAAAAATGGGGAAGAAATTGTAGAACTTTAAATAGACCTTGCCAGAGATGGGGAGAGAGTTGCAGCAAACTAATACAGAGACAACTAGGTTAGTTTTTACATTTCCTCTGTGTGTTACTTTAACTTCTTTGGCTTGTTTATCAGTCTCTGGTAACGTTGATCTCAGCTTGCTAAATTCCAATTTTAAGCTTTCACATTACTCAAACAGTGACTCATTATTTTTCCTCCAGCAGGTTTTCCCTGATCAGCACATACACACACCCAACCATTAACCTTTCCCACATACATCATACATATGATATCAGACTGGAGTTCTATTTATTTTCACTTTGATATTTGCATATTGCATCACAAACCAGGCATTACCTCAAATTATTGAATCCTGCATTCCTTCCAATATAAGAAATATGTAAAGATAAAACTTACAAACTCCCTTATATAAATACATTTACACTCTATACATTTGCCATCTATTAGGAGCTAAAAGGCAGATCTGGAATTCTGGAAGTCGGAACCCTAATGTAACTGATGTTTCCATCCTAAATTCAAAGATCTGAACTCAAACACTGACTTCCAAAAATCTTCAGGTGATATATAAACATTCAATAATTAATCTGCATAGATTAACTGTTTTTAATAAGGTTTACAAGGCCAAGATGAAAATCATTACTTTTAATATAGGCATGGCCACAGAGCAAGTAGAATCTATCTTAGTTCTACTAATAAGGGTAAAGAATAAGGAAACAATAACCTATTTCTAATGTTGTTGCCTATTTTCTTTTGAAACTATATGTAGTTCATGGAATCAGTAGCTTGGATACTGATCCAGCTGGGCAATTTAATTCCAGATTTAAAAATTGTTTTATATATATATATATATATATATATATATATATATATATATATATATGTGTATGTATGTAAATATATATACATGTATATATATACACACACACATATATAGATACATATATATATTCATTTGTTGAGTGATTCAGAGGTAACAGATGAATAAATATACGACAACAGAATAACAGATTATTCATGCCCATATTTAGATCTTATAAAGAGATAATAATATTCTTATATATCACACCATATATATCCACTGATAAAAAATTAAGAAAAATTTTGTAACATATTTAGTTAAAACAGTTACATATTTAATACCTCACTCATATGATTCCATTCATTTATTCTTTCAACAAATATTAATTGAGCCCCTACTGTGTGCTAGCTACTGATTGAAATACTAGACAAAAAACAATTTTGAATGCAATTATGGCCCCTAGACTTATGAAAGAATTGCATTTCTGTGAGGAAGAAGACCAAAAAAAGCAAGAAAGGAGGACAATACAAAATAATTTAATGTTATCAAAATTACTAAGAAAGAGACAAAGAAACAATTGCAAAAAGAATAGCATTGGCTGGCAGGTTATAGCTATCAGGGAATGTCTCTCTGAGTCAGTGCCACTGAAGGTAAGTTTTACAGAATGAGAAAAAGCTCATGACAAATGAAACAAAGTGCATCTCAAACCTATAGTACAGAATATCCAAAGGCTATGGAATTGGAAAACTCTCATTGTATTCAAGGAATTTAAAACAGAGTGGCTGGGCAAGGGTGGGTTTAATGATAAAGAGAGAGACACAAATGAATTGCCCAATGTAACTGACAGCCTGTGCCTTACGCCTCATGTGGCTCACGTACAAAAAAATACAGAGAACATCAAATTTGGGATCCAAAAGATTATAAACCGTAATGATGAGGAAATGTAAAGTCCATCATATGATTGAAGGCACTGGAGATGTTTAGCCTATAGAGGTAATATTCAGAAAAGCATGGTGGTTGCCTGTTAGATATAGTAATATAAAATATACGTCAGACTGTCATAGGCTTGTATGAAGGTTTTCCAACTGTGATAACTAGGGACACTGTGCAGACATTTTAGTCAGAGATTTGGGGATATTACAAGGAGGAGGCTCTGGCTGAAGAGATGCTCCTTTGAGACATTTTCCTTTTCTTATACCAGGTTAGGTTAATACTTAATAATAAAATTGCGTTTGCCCCAACTATGAGTCGCCTTATATTTTGCATGTTTTATATTATTTGTTACTCAGAACAATCCTACCATTATACTTACAAGGAACTGATGCACGTACATGTTAAATTATTATCCAGATGACATACGGAGACACTCTCCTCTTATAATGAATATATAATTGGAGTAAACACCAAAATCCATAACTTGTGGATTTACCTCTAAGGGTTCTGCAAATTTCCACATGTACTTTTAATTTTAAGATTTTTTTTTTTTGATGTGGACCATTTTTAAAGTCTTTATTGAATTTGTTACAATATTGCCTTTGTTTCATGTTTTGATTTTTTGGCCATGAGGCATGTGGGATCTCAGCTCCCCAACCAGGGATCAAACCCCCACCCCCTGCATTGGAAGGTAAAGTCTTAACCACTGGACCGTCATGGAAGCCCCCAACTTGTACTTTCATATGCAACACATTAACTCAGATGTGAAAGATGTGAAATACAGCCTCCATTTAATTTACACGGATACAACCCAACATCCATATACACAAAGTAAACATAATTGAATATTACAGACTTCATTAAAAATTAGAGAAATAAAGGGAAAGAAAAAGGTTTCATTGGTACCAAAAAATTACAGACATAATTTCAATTAGAATAAAGATAACATTACTTTTAAAATATCCTTTGTCCAATGACCGAAGAACCACAAAGCAGTTTTGAGTATATCTTTAACCCCTACATGTTCCAAGCTTTTTCAAAATTGCTACTCATCTTTTAGTTATTTGGGTGTCTGCCAATCACCCTTCTCTTGAGGTTTCAATATTTCTACCTAACTTCTCAATGTATTTGAAAATACTCTCTCCCAAGGAACATTTCTAGCCCCAGTCCTGTGTTTGTGTTTATAGAAGAATGTATACTACAGATTGTTGTTTGATTTGTTTTCTTTGGTTTCTTAACATTGCCTAAATTCACATAACTGATGCATGGCAAAGTGATTTTATTTCCAGATCTATCTAGTAAAAAATAGTTCCAATACTAAATTTCTTAAAAAGGATTGTAACTCATGGGTGTGTTTCTTCATCTCCCACTCATCACTCAACACATTCTGATCATCCTGCCTCCGCAGCTTGAGGGAGTCTGCTTGGATTGTCAATGGCTTCTTTTATTCTAAATCCAACAGAAACTTTTGAGTCCTCAATAGTACTGAGTCTGAGCAGTATTTGACAAAGTGAACCATATATTCAAAATACTTAAAAATATGACTTTCATAATAAGTTATCTTCCTGGCTTGTATATTTTTTGACCACTCAAATGAATGCTGGATTTAACTGGGGCTCTGCACCTGACAACTCCTTTCTATTATTGCTCTACTCTTCCTACTCTTATTATATATTATAAGGTTATAGAATATTACATATTATATTATAAGTTTACTCTTATATATTCTCACAGCATCATCATCATGTTTGCTAATAATCTCCAAACACGTATCTTTATCTCAAAATTCTATCTTGGCTTAAGGACAAAGTTTAACATAATATATAAAAATCTTAAGTTTTTTTTTATATTTATCCCTCAAATTCATGCTTTATCCAGTAAGGCCTGACTGAGCAATTAGACCCACCCTTGATCCAGGCACTCAAGGAAGAACTATAAAGACATCATGAACTCTTCTAAAACTTTTTCCTATCGATGAACATTTAGTTGATTTTATCATTGAAAGATCTTAAAATATATCTACAAATACTTCCATACAGTTCAACATAGGCATTCTTGACAAATTCTACCTTTTGCAAAATCATGCACTGATAAAAACACAGATTATGGGGAAAACAGGATTAATGACAGACCACTCAAAACCTATGCAATTTTGGTTACCAGAGTATTAACAGTATCAACTCAAAACCTATGCAATTTTGTTTACCAGAGTATTAACAGTACTTCAGAAATAACTTGAATAATTCAGGCTGGCACAGCTTAAAATAACTGGGGGCTGACTCATATATTAAAAATATTGTGTGTGTGTGTGTGTGCTTGTGCACATGCATATATACATTCACAGTAGAAATACTAGCTTGTAGCTAGTCAACTATCTCTAAGGTGGGTACAGAAAGAAGTGCAACCTTTTTCAGGAACTGTTTACCATATAAGCCGGAGATCAGGTTCAGCCACTCATTTTTTAAAAAAAATAAACTTCTTACTTTAAGATAATCATAAATATGCAGTTGTAAGAAATAATGTAGAGAGATTCCGTGTACTCTTTGCCCAGTTTCCCCAAATGATAATACTTTGCAAAATAAGAGTTCAGGGCTTCCCTGGTGGCGCAGTGGATGAGAGTCCGCCTGCCGATGCAGGGGACACGGGTTCGTGCCCCGGTCCGGGAGGATCCCACATGCCGCAGAGCGGCTGGGCCCGTGAGCCATGGCTCCTGAGCCTGCACGTCTGGAGCCTGTGCTCCGCAATGGGAGAGGCCACAACAGTGAGAGGCCCGTGTACCGCCAAAAAATAAAATAAAATAAAAAATAAGAGTTCAACATCAGAATCACGATATTGGCATTAGTACATTCGAGCCACAGCGCATTTCTATCACCACAAAGATCCCTAATTTCATTCATTTTCCTCCTGCCCACACCCCTTCTTTAAACTGTGGCAATTGGTAATCTGTTTTCTATTTCTATATTTATACATAAAACATAATTATAGTATAATAACATTTCATGCTATTTATGTATGTTAATATAGTATAATAAGATTTCAAAAATGTTATGTAAATGGAATCATAGAATATTTAACATTTTGGGATTGGCTTTTTCATACAGGATGATTTTCTGGGAATGTGTTTGTGTAAGTTGTTGCATGTATCAATTTTTTTCCCATTTAGTGTTAAGTATATTCCATGGACTGGATGCATTACAGAACCTTCATACCTTGAAGGACATTTGGGTACTTTCCACTTATGCCTACTGCAAGTAAAGTTACTATAGACATTCTTGTATAGGGTTTTGTGTGAACATAAGTTTTTATTTCTTTGGGATAAAGGCTCAGGACTTTAATTTCTGGATCATACAGTAATTGCATTTTTTTGGAAAGAAACAGACAATGTATATTGCAGAGCTGCTATACTATTTTAAATTATGCCGATGTATATGTGGCTCAGTTTTACTGAATCCTCACCAGCATTTGATGTTGTCACTATATTTTATTTTAGCCATTCTGATAGGTATGTAGGTTTTAATTTGAATTTCCCTACTGGCTAATTAAATTGAACATCTTTTCATGTGCTTATTTGACACTTGTACATCTTCTTCACTTTATGCCTTTTGCTCATACTCTAATTGGATTGTTTGCTTTTTATTATTGAATTTTGAGAGTGCTTTATAAATTCTAGATATTCATCCATTGTTGAATATGTGGTTTGGAAACATTTCTCTCACCTTGTAATTCATCTCCTTAACATCTCCTTGTTTCTTTACCTCTCTCACAGAGGAAAAGTTTTTAATTTTGTGGAATCTAATTTATGACTTTTTGCTTTTATATATCATGCTTTTGGTGTCAAGTCTAAAAAGACTTTGCCTAGCCTTAAGTCCTAAAGATTTTCTTCTGTTTTTGTTTTCCCTAAAAGTTTCAGAATTTCACATTTTACATTTATGTCTATAATCTATTTTGAGTTAATTTTTGTACAAAGTGTGAAAGTTAGGGCACAGCTCACTTTCCTGCCTATGACTCTCCAAATGATTCAGCACTATTTGTTGAAAATGCCATATTTTCTCAGTGAATTAGTTCTAAAACTTTATCAAAAAAATCAACTGGGCATATTTATATGATTTTATGTCTGTGTTCTCTACTCTTCTAACTTTGATCTATATGTTTATCCCTCTGCCTATAAACCACAGTCTTGTATTTTGCAGCTATATGATAAGTCTTGAAATTTTCATTTTCATTCAGTTCAATGTATTCTTTTATTTCCCTTGAGACTTCTTCTTTGGCTCACGGGTTATTCAGAAATGTTTAGTTTCAAGTATTTGGAAATTTTCCTGTCTTCCTCTTAGTGATTTTTAGCTTGATTCCATTGTGTTTTTGAGAATGCACTCTGTATGATTTCAGTTCTCCTACACTGTTGAGACTTATTTTATGGCCCTAGATACAGTCTATCTTAGTAAATACTCAATGGGCACTTGAAGAGAAGATATATCCTGCCATTGTTCAGTAGGATGTTCCATCAATGCTGATTAGACTTTGTTCATATATTTTGGAGTTCTGTTGTTAGATGTATATACAGGTAGGATTACTATTCCTGGTGGATTGACTCTTTTATCATAATATAAAATTCTTGTCTCTGAAAAACCGGGGACCTCAAAACATCATTCCTCGGGTTCCAGAGCACCTGGTTGGTCTGCCTATTTCTCTCCACCTTTCAGAGTTTTCTTAAGTTCATTTTATATACAATTGCTGGGGCTTTTAGTTATACTTAGTCAAAAGAATAGGAAAATGTATGTTACTCTAAATTCCCAGAAATAGAAATATCAGGCACTCATTTTAACTTTCTTAGAGCTGAAAAGTGCCTGTTTATGCAGCAGACAGAGGAATTTCTCTTTCTTGCTTAAAGCTATTTTTCCATTCCCACTATTATGGCTCTATGAATACAGGAAAAAAACTGATATGAAAAAATACAAACTCTATGTTATATGGACACAATTCTTCTATTTAACTACTTGGATGAGCTAATTTATGTTATAGAAACACACACTGTAACAAGACAGATTAGGTTTTCTTCTGTCCACTGACTTAACACTTGGTTCAAGTTCTCTTTACCTCTCGTTCCCAGGGAGAACTAAAAGAGAATTTTTACAAATGTAAATATGATTATAGCCCTCCCATGTATTACTCTTAGAATAAATTGCAAAACAGAAGACCCCGAATCATCTTTCTCTACATATTCTAACATTACATTCTTGGTAAAAATGTCTGTCTTTCTATAGCTCAGAAACATGCTAAACTTTGTTAGTTCCTGGAATATTCAGAGTTCTTTTGCACCTCAGGATCTCTGAATATGACTTTCCCCATATTTGAAATGCTCGCAGATTTACATTGCCTACTTTGATTGACCCTTTAGGTACCAAATTAACAATAAATATCTTAGAAAAACCACCATGGTATCCAAGATTTGATTATTTAACTTTCTATACATTAAGATGCTCTTCGTTGTTTTTCTCAACACACACATTCACTTGATACCCTGAGGCCGAAGTTCCCCAGCTGACCTTTTTAATGGCCCTTTCTTCCAGAACCACAGGTATAATAATGAGTACACACCACACGGTTGGTCCTAAGGCGCCTTGGGCTCCTCGTCTGACACTGTTTCCAAGAAATAGCAAGGAGCTCAGTCAGCTTCACTAAGCTCTTCATACAGTAGGTGGAGAAAAAGAAACAATGATGCAGGCACACACATACACGCACACACTCATGCACACACTCATGCATACAAAACACCTAAGCACTCATGCATATCCTTGGGCCAGATTTTCTTCATGGTAGGTGCAGGGTGTCTAGAATTCACCCCAGGAGACTACTGCTTCCTGTTCCTTGAGCCTCAGGGCATGACTCTATCTTTCTGATCCGCCCATCTGTCACCATGCTAGCTCCTTCAAAGAATCCCTTCCATCAGGAAATATTCTCCTCATTTGAACACCTTGGGGGACGGCTGAGGGTCATCAAAAAGGCAGAGGTCATGTCTCTGGCTAACTGCAGTAGCACAGCTTTTAGCACAGCTGCTAAACTGTCAAGAAATAATTATTAAATGATGGAATTAAAAAACCAATGAAAGAAATAAAATAGGACTAAATAACTAAACTTTCACACATTCGCTCTTCTTAACTTTCAGGGATGTTAATGAAATTGGGAGTGACATAAGATCTTCAAATTAAATATGGAAAATTGAATGTACTTTGTTATTCCAGCTCCATTTCCTTCTGAAACTTCACTAAAATTGTAGTAAGATAAATTTTTAAAAAGGCATGAACCAAAAGGTCAAAAAGAATGAAATGAGAGATAAGAGAAGGAAATAAGTGTATTTCAAAAAAAAATTTGGAAGCAGGAGAATGGAGTAATGGTGGAAACCATGCTGACAACAGTAGATTTAGGTAAAGCATGCACACCACAAGATCTCCAACCCTTTACTCCCCCTGCTTCACACACACACAGAACGCTCAAAGCCAAACAATCATAAGAAAGAAAAGTACAATTCTTTGGGAAAACGGATCTCCAAAAAAAAGAAAAAAGTAGCTATAGTTCTTTAACATTCTTCAATGGCATGTTCAGTGGACAGCAATGGATAAACCACCATTCCAGGGCTTCCCTGGTGGCGCAGTGGTTGGGAATCCGCCTGCCGATGCAGAGGACACGGGTTCGTGCCTCGGTCCGGGAAGATCCCACATGCTGCCGAGTGGCTGGGCCCGTGAGCCATGGCCGCTGGGCCTGCGCGTCTGGAGCCTGTGCTCCGTGGAGGGAGAGGCCACAACAGGGAGAGGCCCTCGTACCGCAAAAAAAAAAAAAAAAAAAAAAAACCACCATTCCATCATATTAGATCCTCATTATTAAATATGAATATGAAAGAATAAAAAATATTTGTGAAAAGTCTCTATCCTGACATATCAAGGACAAAAAAAAAATCAATCTGAAATATGTTAGGACAACGAAAAAATACTGTAAAATTTCAAATATATATTTATTATATATAGTTTTTTTCCAAAAAAGAAGAGAAGATACTGCATTATTAAAACACAGAAGAGTCTATGGAAAAAAGAAAGTCAAATAATTAGAATAATAAAGTGCTTTTCAGAATAAAAATATGAGATCAACAAAGACAAATTCAAAAAACGGGATAAAAAAAGATTAAAGAAATCTTCTGAGAAATAAGACAAAATTAAAAAGCAGTGAACTATCAGTGAAAGAAATTTAGAAAATTATTTTAAGAGATTCAATATCAATAATATAAATTTAAAGAAAAAGAGGAAATTACATAGATGTAAACTATCAAATAAATTACACCAGATTGTTTTTGAGTACTGAAGTTATCAATGTTGAAATTGAAATAACTTTCTGTGTACTGTACACAATTAGTGAAACACACATACACACACATCCATTTGCATCGTTATGGATTTTTAGAACATAGGAATCAGAATGATAAATTCTCATTGGTAACAAGATGTAAAAGAAATAGAACACTAACTCTAAACATCTAAGCAGGACTACATATAATAAAGCTACAGAAAACAAAACCTGGGAGGTACCCAAATGTCCAAAGTCAAGTAGGTAAATACAGTGGGATACAGCCACGTATTGGATCACTGTGTAGTAGTAATAGTACATATTATAATTCCATATAATATAATCTGACAAAAATAATTTTGAGATAATAGAGTCAGAAAAAAATAATATATACTCTTTTCAACTCTTTTTGTCTATGAAAAGTACAAAAGATATAAAACTGATCTATTGTGCTAGAAGTTAGGATAAAAGTAATGCTATGAAAAAGTGACTAAGGAATAGCACAAGGGGGTACTTCCAGGGTTCAAGACGTGTCTTTTCTTGATCTAGATGCTTACTGCATATGATTGCTTAACGTGTGAATATTCATTAACATATACATTTAGAGTGGGTCACCAGGTCTTCGCACCTAGTCCACCCACCCAGAGGGCTGCACCCGGTGCTGCCTGGGCCCACACAGACAAGTGGATTCGAACTTCACACTCCCGGGCCGACCCCATGCGAAACAACCTGGAGGCCCGAAAAAAGAGGTGGAGGGGGGAAGACAGCAGAAGAGTAAGATGCGGAGATCAACTTCCTCCCCAAAGATACATCAGAAATACATCTACACGTGGAACAACTCCTACAGAACACCTACTGAACGCTGGCAGAAGACCTCTGACCTCCCAAAAGGCAAGAAATCCCCCTCACGTACCTGGTTAGGGCAAAAGAGAAAAGAATAAACAGAGACAAAAGAATAAGGATGTGACCTGCAGCAGTGGGAGAGAGCCGTGAAGGAGAAAAGGTTTCCACACACTAGAAACCCCTTCGCGGGCGGAGACTGCGGGTGGCAGAGGGGGAAGCTTCGGAGCCGCGGAGGACGGCTCAGCCACAGGGGTGCGGGGGGCAAAGCAGAGAGATTCCCGCACAGAGGATCGGTGCCGACCAGCACTCACCAGCCCGAGAGGCTTGTGTGCTCACCCGCCACCGGGGCGGGCGGGGCTGGGAGCTGACGCTCCGCTTCGGTGGGAGTGCAGGGAGAGGACCGGGGTTGGTGGCGTGAACACAGCCTGAAGGGGTTACTGCACCACGGCTAGCCGGGATGGAGTCTGGGGAAAAGTCTGGACCTGCCGAAGAGGCAAGAGACCTTTTCTTCCCTCTGTTTACAGGCGCACAAGGAGACGGGATTAAGAGCACTGCTTAAAGGAGCTCCAGAGACGGCACAAGCCGCGGCTAACAGCGCGGACCCCAGAGACGGGCATGAGATGCTAAGGCTGCTGCTGCTGCCACCAAGAAGCCTGTGTACGAGCACAGGTCACTATCCACACATCCCCTCCCAGGAGCCTGTGAAGCCCGCCACTGCCAGGGTCCCGTGATCCAGGGACAACTTCCACAGGAGAACGCACGGCGCGCCCCAGGCTGGTGCAACGTCACGCCGGCCTCTGCCGCCGCAGGCTCGCCCCGCACTCCGTACCCCTTCCTCTCCCCAGCCTGAGTGAGCCAGAGCCCCTGAATCAGCGGCTCCTTTAACCCGGTCCTGTCTGAGTGAAGAACAGACGCCTTCCAGCGACCTACAAGCAGAGGCGGGGCCAAATCCAAAGCTGAGCCCCGGAAGCTGTGCAAACAAAGAAGAGGAAGGGAAATCCCTCACAGCAGCCTCAAGAGCAGCGGATTAAATCTCCACAATCAACTTCATGTACCTGCCTCTGTGGAATACATGAATAGACACCGAATCATCCTAAACTAAGGAGGTGGACTTTGAGAGCAAGATTTATGATTTTTTCTCCTTTGCCTCTTTTTGTGAGTATGTATGTGTATGCTTCTGTTTGAGATTATGTCTGTATAGCTTTGCTTCCACCATTTGTCCTAGGGTTCTGTCCGTCCGTTTTTTTTTTTTTTTTATTTTGTTTTTACTTAAAATTTTTTTCTTAATATTTTTCATTTTACCTTTATTTTATTTTGTTTTATCCTCTTTCTTTCTTTTTTTCTTTCTATTTTTTCTCCCTTTTATTCTGAGCCATGTGGATGACAGGCTCTTGGTGCTGCAGCCAGGAGTCAGTGCTGTGCCTCAGAGGTGGGAGAGTCAACTTCAGGACACTGGTCCACAAGAGACCTCCCAGCTCCATGTAACATCAAACGGTGAAAATCTCCTAGAGATCTCCATCTCAACACCAACACCCGGCTTCACTCAATAACCAGCAAGCTACAGTGCTGGACACCCTATGCCAAACAACTAGCAAGACAGGAACACAACCCCACCCAGTATCAGACAGGCTGCCAAAAATCATAATAAGTCAACAGACACCCCAAACACACCACCAGACATGGACCTGCCCACCAGAAAGACAAGATCCAGCCTCATCCACCAGAACACAGGCACTAGTCCCCTCCACCAGAAAGCAGACACAACCCACTGAACCAACTTTAGCCACTGGGGACAGACACCAAAATCAACGGGAACTACGAACCTGCAGCCTGCAAAAAGGAGACCCCAAACACAGTAAGATAAGCAAAATGAGAAGACAGAAAAACACACAGCAGATGAAGGAGCAAGATAAAAACACACCAGACCTAACAAATGAGGAGGAAATAGGCAGTCTAACTGAAAAAGAATTCAGAATAATGATAGTAAAGATGATCCAAAATCTTGGAAATAGAATAGACAAAATGCAAGAAACATTTAACAAGGACCTAGAAGAACTAAAGATGAAACAAGCAACAATGAAAAACACAATAAATGAAATGAAAAATACTCTAGAAGGGATCAATAGCAGAATACCTGAGGCAGAAGAACAGATAAGTGACCTGGAAGATAAAATAGTGGAAATAACTACTGCAGAGCAGAATAAAGCAAAAAGAATGAAAAGAACTGAAGACAGTCTCAGAGACCTCTGGGACAACATTAAACTTCTTCCAGAAGAGGAAGAGAAAATGAAAGGGACTGAGAAAATATTTGAAGAGATTACAGTTGAAAACTTCCCTAATATGGGAAAGGAAATAGTTAATCAAGTCCAGGAAGCACAGAGAGTCCCATACAGGATAAATCCAAGGAGAAATATGCCAATACACATATTAATCAAACTGTCAAAAATTAAATACAAAGAAAACTTATTAAAAGCATCAAGGGAAAAACAACAAGTAACATACAACGGAATCCCCATAAGGTTAACAGCTGATCTTTCAGCAGAAACTCTTCAAGTCAGAAGGGACTGGCTGGACATATTTAAAGTGATGGAGGAGAAAAACCTGCAACCAAGATTACTCTACCCAGCAAGGATCTCATTCAGATTTGATGGAGAAATTAAAAGCTTTACAGAAAAGCAAAAGTTGAGAGAGTTCAGCACCACCAAACCAGCTTTACAACAAATGCTAAAGGATCTTCTCTAGGCAAGAAACACAAGAGAAGGAAAAGACCTATAATAACAAACCCAAAACAATTAAGAAAATGGGAATATGAACATACATATCAATAATTACCTTAAATGTAAATGGATTAAATGCTCCCACCAAAAGACACAGACTGGCTGAATGGATACAAAAACAAGACCCATATATATACTGTCTACAAGAGACCCACTTCAGACCTAGAGACACATACAGACTGAAAGTGAGGGGATGGAAAAAGATATTCCATGCAACTGGAAATCAAAAGAAAGCTGGAGTAGCAATTCTCATATCAGACAAAATAGACTTTAAAATAAAGACTATTAGAAGAGACAAAGAAGGACACTACATAATGATCAAGGGATCGATTCAAGAAGAAGACATAACAATTGTAAACATATATGCACCCAACACAGGAGCACCTCAATACATAAGGCAAATACTAACAGCCATAAAAGGGCAAATCGACAGTAACACATTCATAGAAGGGGATTTTAACACCCCACTTTCACCAATGGACAGATCATCAAAATGAAAATAAATAAGGAAACACATGCCTTGAAATGACACATTAAACAAAATGGACTTAATTGATATTTATAGGATATTCCATCCAAAAACAACAGAATACACATTTTTCTCAAGTGCTCAGGGAACATTCTCCAGGATAGATCATATCTTGGGTCACAAATCAAGCCTTGGTAAATTTAAGAATATTGAAATTGTATCAAGTATCTTTTCCGACCACAACACTATGAGACTAGATATCATTTACAGGAAAAGATCTACAAAAAATACAAACACATGGAGGCTAAACAATACACTACTTAATAACGAAGTGATCACTGAAGAAATCAAAGAGGAAATCAAAAAATACCTAGAAACAAATGACAGTGGAGACACGACGACCCAAAGCCTACGGGATGCAGCAAGAGCAGTTCTAAGAGGGAAGTGTATAGCAATCCAATCCTACCTTAAGAAACAGGAAACATCTCAAATAAGCAACCTAATCTTGCACCTAAAGCAATTAGAGAAAGAAGTACAAAAAACCCCCAAACTTAGCAGAAGGAAAGAAATCATAAAGATCAGATCAGGAATAAATGAAAAAGAAATGAAAGAAACGATAGCAAAGATCAATAAAACTAAAAGCTGGTTCTTAGAGAAGATAAACAAAATTCATAAATCATTAGCCAGACTCATCAAGAAAAAAAGGGAGAAGACTCAAATGACTAGAAATAGAAATGAAAAAGGAGAAAGAACAATTGACACTGCAGAAATACAAAAGATCATAAGAGATTACTACAAGCAACTCTATGCCAATAAAATGGACAACCTGGAAGAAAAGGACAAATTCTTAGAAATTCACAACCCACCAAGACTGAATCAGGAAGAAACAGAAAATATGAACAGACTGATCACAAGCACTGAAATTGAAACTGTGATTAAAAATCTTCCAACAAACAAAAGCCCAGGACCAGATGGCTTCACAGGCGAATTCTATCAAACATTTAGAGAAGAGCTAACACCTATCCTTCTCAAACTCTTCCAAAATATAGCAGAGGGAGGAACACTCCCAAACTCAATCTACGAGGCCACCATCATCCTGATACCAAAAACTGACAAATATGTCACAAAGAAAGAAAACTACAGGCCAATATCACTGATGAACATAGATGCAAAAATCCTCAACAAAATACTAGCAAACAGAATCCAACAGCACATTAAAAGGATTATACACCATGAGCAAGTGGGGTTTACTTCAGGAATGCAAGGATTCTTCAATATATGCAAATAAATCAATGTGATATACATTATTAACAAATTGAAGGAGAAAGACCATATGGTCATCTCAATAGATGCAGAGAAAGCTTTTGAAAAAATTCAACACCCATCTATGATAAAAACCCTACATAAAGTAGGCATAGAGGGAACTTTCCTCAATGTAATAAAGACCATATATGACAAACCCACAGACAACATCGTCCTCAATGGTGAAAAACTGAAAGCATTTCCACTAAGATCAGGAACAAGACAAGGTTGCCCACTCTCAACACTCTTATTCAACATAGTTTTGGAACTTTTAGCCACAGCAATCAGAGAAGAAAAGGAAATAAAAGGAATCCAAATCAGAAAAGAAGTAAAGCTGTCACTGTTTGCAGATGTCATGATACTAAACATAGAGAATCCTAAAAGATGCTAACAGAAAACTACGAGAGGTAACCAATGAATTCGATAAAATAGCAGGATACAAAATTAACGCACAGAAATCTCTGGCATTCCTATACACTAATAATGAAAAACCTGAAAGTGAAATCAAGAAAACACTCCCATTTACGACTGCAACAGAAAGAATAAAATATCTAGGAATAAACCTACCTAAGGAGACAAAAGACCTGTATGCAGAAAAGTATAAGACACTGATAAAAGACATTAAAGATGATACAAATAAATGGAGAGATATACCATGTTCTTGGATTGGAAGAATCAACATTGTGAAAATGACTCTACGCCCCAAAGCAATCTACAGATTCAATGCAATCCCCGTCAAACTACCACTGGCATTTTTCACAGAACTAGAACATAAGATTTCACAATTTGTAAGGAAACACAAAAGACCCCAAATAGCCAAAGCAATCTTGAGAACGAAAAACAGAGCTGGAAATCAGACTCCTTGACTTCAGATTATACTACAAAGCTACAGTAATGAAGACAGTACGGTACTGGCACAGAAACAGAAATACAGATCAATAGAACAGGATAGAAAGCCCAGAGATAAACCCACACACATATGGTCACCTTATCTTTGATAAAGGAGGCAGGAATGTACAGTGGAGAAAGGACAGCCTCTTCAATAAGTGGTACTGGGAAAACATGACAGGTACATGTAAAAGTATGAGATTAGATCACTCTCTAACACCATACACAAAAATAAGCTCATAATGGATTAAAGACCTAAATGTAAGGCCAGAAACTATCAAACTCTTAGAGGAAAACATAGGCAGAACACTCTATGACATAAATCATAGCAAGATCTTTTTTGACCCACCTCCTAGAGAAACGGAAATAAAAACAAAAATAATCAAATGGGATCTAATGAAACTTCAAAGCTTTTGCACAGCAGAGGAAACCATAAACAAGACCAAAAGACATCCTTCAGAATGAGAGAAAATATTTGCAAATGAAGCAACTGACAAAGGATTAATCTCCAAAATTTACAAGCAGCTCATGCAGTTCAATAACAAAAAAACAAACAACTCAAACCAAAAATGGGTAGAAGACCTAAATAGACATTTCTCCAAAGAAGATATACAGACTGCCAACGAACACATGAAAGAATGCTCAACATCATTAATCATTAGAGAAATGCAAATCAAAACTACAACGAGACATCATCTCACACCAGTCAAAATGGCTATCATCAAAAAATCTAGAAACAATAAATGCTGGAGTGGGTGTGGAGGAAAGGGAACACTCTTGCACTGCTGGTGAGAATGTGAATTGGTACAGCCACTATGGAGAACAGTATGGAGGTTCCTTAAAAAACTACAAATAGAACTACCATATGACCCAGCAATCCCACTACTGGGCATATATCCTGAGAAAACCATAATGCAAAAGGAGTCATGTATCAAAATGTTCATTGCAGCTTTATTTACAATAGCCCGGAGATGGAAACAACCTAAGTGCCCGTCATCGGATGAATGGATAAAGAAGATGTGGCACATATATACAATGGAATATTACTCAGCCATAAAAAGAAACAAAATTGAGCTATTTGTAAAGAGGTGGATGGACCTAGAGTCTGTCATACAGAGTGAAGTAAGTGAGAAAGAGAAAGACAAATACCGTATGCTAACACATATATATGGAATTTAAGAAAAAAAAAATGTCATGAAGAACCTAGGGGTTAGACAGGAATAAAGACACAGGCCTACTAGAGAATGGACTTGAGGATATGGGGAGGGGGAAGGGTAAGCTGTGACAAAGTGAGAGAGTGGCATGGACATATATACACTACCAAACGTAAAATAGATAGCTAGTGGGAAGTAGCCGCATAGCACAGGGAGATCAGCTTGGTGCTTTGTGACCACCTAGAGGGGTGGGATAGGGAGGGTGGGAGGGAGGGGGACGCAAGAGAGAAGAGATATGGGAACATATGTATAACTGATTCACTTTGTTATAAAGCAGAAACTAACACACCATTGTAAAGCAATTATACTCCAATAAAGATGTAAAAACACACACACACACACACAAAGATATACATTTATGTCTTTGCACATTTCTATGAAGTTTATACTTCATAGAAGTTTTTTTTTTAAAGGAACTACCAGAGTAGAGCAAATGGATATCCCTGGGGAATAGATGTGTAGTGAGCGTGAAGGATTATCAGATAAATGAGAGTAGGGTAGAAAATGTTAATTCTGTTGTCAAATGAAAAAATGAGGCAATCATTAACTTCAATTTAAAAACAAATATCATATAAGAAATGTAACTGAATCACAGTGTTCTATGATTATAATATTTATATAATCATAATAAAAAAACAGAATATTTCTTGATGAAAATGGTGATAATATTATAATTGGAGGATTGGTGATAGAAGCCCAGTGTGGAATTAGACATGAAAGACAAGAGATTATCATTCAAAATAAGAAACTAACACATAATTTCTAAAACAGAAATACCAAAAAATAATGATATAATATGGAAAAAAACTCTCAAAAAACAAACATTAAAAATTATGTAATCTTAGCAGCTGGAATTTATATTTAGGAATGATTAGACAAAGATCTGATATTTTTATTAGCCTAATAATAATTATTAATTTTTAAATGATGTGTATGTATTACCTTTATAAATAAATAATAATTTTTAAGATCATATCTAAAGAGAAGTCTAGTTGGATACTTAAAGCTACTCAATCTAAAATTTATGATTATTTTTAGAAAAAATTCTGTCGTTAACATTTTCTATTTTTTGTTTCATCATCCCAATTTGGTCTTAATATGAGCCATTTTAAGGGCTAGTGCAAAGCTGTACAAGTATTTTGAGAGTGAACAAAAGTTGATGTTTACATTGACTTGAGCTTTTTGAAAAAACAATGCTTGGCTAATGTTTGTTTTTAAAACATTAGTAACATTTTAATTTGTTACCATAATTGTCCTGCCCCCAAATAGGGTTAGAAATCTGGTTGAAATCTAGATGGCACTTTCAGACATTCTCATGTAGAAACATACTTTTTGGCAACTAAAAATGAAAGAAGGTGTCATGAAATAGTCATTTCTAGAAGGTAGAATCCTGTGGTTTGGATTTGAAGAAGTGATAAATATCAGTTACTTATTGGAAATAATGTATATGTGTTACAATAATGTCTGAAAGTGCAAAATATATTTTATTACTAATATGTATGTATTTTTCATTGTACATGTTCAATAGTGGGCATACTTTAAATTATTAAGTAATGTTCAGTCAAAAAAGCAAAGAAGAACACATAAATTGTTCCTTGTATAACTGGTGCTCAGGAGATAAGAGTTATGTTGTATTATTCTTAATGCAGAACCCACATTCGCTTAGGAGGAAAGAATTAAGGCAGGACTGGCTTAAAAAAATACTCTAGCTGTTAAAATAAATGACTTGGAAATGAGTTTGAAGTAGCTTCATACAGGCTCTTGAACCAGTTTGCTAAATATAAACACTTAATTCTGCTGCTTCTGCTAAAGGGCAATCCAGAGATGGCTTTGGTATCATTTAATAAATACTGCTTCAGAACAGCCAAAATGCCTTAGTCAATTTTCAGTCATAGAAGAGCAGATCTTATAAGTAATCGATGAGCCTTCACCAGTCACTGTATTTGACAAAAACAAAGAAAACAAAACAAAACAAAAAAGATGAAAAAGACATGTTTCCTGACTTCACCTCACCTTAAAGAAGTCACCAACTTAGAAGCACAGAAAGACAAACAGTTGATCAAAAATCACTGTATAGTTTTAGTAAAAGGAATTCACAACACACTATGAGAGTACCAAAAATAAGTAATGTAATACCAAATAATAGACCCAGTGAATTATTAGGAGCAAAGGAATTTTCTGAAAAAGTGAAGCTAGTCCTAATTCTCAAAGGAAAAATTGTCTTTTCTGGACACATAGTAAAGTTGGAATTATTCCAGGCATGTGAGTATTCCAGGGGACATCACAAGTATAATCTTGGAGTTGAGAGAGTGTTTGTATGTTTGTAGGACTGGAGTAGTAATTCCTAGTTTACTATTGCTTGACCACAGACTTTAATACAAGAAGTGGCAGAAAACAAAATTGAAAAGGAGGCAGGAAACTTTGCAGAGGTACTTGAATCCAGAGCTTAGTTTCACTTTATCTTATGGGCATCAACCAGGAGATAAATTTCTGGCAGCAACAGAGAAGTTAACTTTGAGTACCACAATACAAGTACAGAAAACAACAGATGAAAGCTACACTAAGGGCCACAGTGATGAAGATGGAGAAAACAGGTACAACATAAGAAAGCTCAGCAGGACCAGGTAGTTGGTAAGATATAGAATATAAAAGAGAATGCGAGTTAAAGATAGCTTTCAGGCACCTGATTGGCTGATGCTGCCAGCTAATGAGAAAAAAATATGGTTAAAATGCAGAGATTGTGAGTTCAGTTTTAAACATACTGAGTTTTCTGAAAGAACTATCCAGCAGGAAGTTAGGACTGAGGGAATGGTACATATGGAAAGAGAGAGATATCAGTGTAAGAGTGAAAAGCAAATACCTGATAAATTAAATCACTAAGGAGTAGATAAACTTTCACATTGGCAAATCCTGGGGAAATAGTAATCTTTTAGAAGATAAGATAGGATACCCTATTGAGAAGGAATAAATAATCAGAAAAGTATAAGAAGAATGAGAAGATGAAATGTTGTAGACACCAAGGGAAAATTTTGAGTAGAATGGAGTGATTGAAACGTCCAGTGTAACAGAGATGTCCAGTAACCTAGGAATTGGACACTGTTTAACTTATTTAATAATTACAAGCTCATCATTAGCAAAAATGAGAGCTGTTTAAGTAGAGATGTGATAGCTATCTCTAGCTTCACGTTATCCCTAGAAAATTTTACATTCCCTCTCCTAAAATCTAGTGTTCACCTGACATTATGCATTATCTATTAACATTTGCTCTTGACTACTAATATATCCATTTATAGTAAACATGCCTTTCTCTTTTGCTTCATAAGAAATAGTAGTTTATAGTGGGTGTCAACAATTGTGAAGGATCTGAGCTTTTAGCATACAGGTAAAAACAAGTTACCCTGCCATAATTATAAGGATAATCAAAGAACAGATGGCATTCCTTCGTCAGAGTGACCTATAATAGGACTGTATTACACTCAGACCAATAGCAGTGGCCAGAGTGTCAGGATTTGCATTCAACACTATCCACTTCTACCTACACTATCTTGGGCTTTGGTGAATTTTCACAGAAATATGCCACCCCATTGACCAGTCTAATTAATCTGACCAAGAGAATCTAGAACCAAATTTATTTATTTTTCTCTATACAGTATTTAGTTAGGAACCTATCAATAGGACTTCAAGAAGCAACAAGAAGTCAACTTGAAGTATTGACCTCAACCAGGCTTCCCAATTTAACACAAATGTTAAATTGTGAACAAATCTTTTAAACCTTCAGGATCTAACTTAGAGAGTCAGGTCGATTTCTCCCTAAGGTTTAGTATTGACCTCGACACTGATTTGAGATATTTATCTAGGTACTGCAGGATATGTTAGAGATTTACAGACTGTGTGCCATAAGGAGGAAGCCTAAGGTAACTCTATCACCCAGAACTACCCTGGACAGTGCGTTGAGACTGACCTGAATGCCTTCCACAGCTGAGGTGGAGCCACTGACAATTTTGGCTAAATTCAGGTTGCATTTTCTTGCCATGTCTCCTTAGCCTCCTGGAATATGTAATGGTTCCTCAGTCTTTCCTTGATTTTCATGACCTTGAAACTTCTGCTGTCCTTTTTTTAGAATGACTCTCAATTTGAGCTTGATGGTATTTTTTATAACTATTAAAGTTATGAATTATTGGAAAGAAAACCACAGAATTGATGCATTTTTCTCAGTGCCTAAATGATGCTAAATCTTCTTTCTGACAATGCTAACTTAGAGAACTTGGTTAAGATAGTGTCAGTTTTCTCTACTGAATAGTTACCAACTATTCTTTTTGTAATTAATACATATTTAGTTGAGGGGAGATACTTTGAGAAGATGCATGTATTCCATTTTTTCTTTAATTTTTGTTCACTGACCTAATAAACATTTTCAGATCTTGCCTGTGGGAAGTATTGTTGTGGAGTTTTAATAGTGACTTTATTCTTCCTTTATTTTTATACATTTATCATTATTTCTTTTCTGAGAAAGAGCTGTGCATTATCCCTATTTATATTACTTGATTATTTATTATCCAATTATGGAATCATGAATGTTTATTTTGTTCTTTGACTTATAATCCAATACTATTTATCATTAATTCTAAAGTTGCTCCAAATACTTTCAAGTGTTAATCATGGGCAAATTATTTTACTCCATCTATCCACCTAAAGAGCATACATTTTTGTTGGTGTTCTTACTTCCCTATACCATCATTTACTACCATGCTGTGGTTGATCAATATTTAGAGGACCTTCAGCATAATCTCTAAAAGTATGGGGTATATGTTGCTTTTATCAAGGAGCAGAATAATGTACATAGAAACATATAATGGACAACAAGAGATAAATATGAAGTGAAGCTACCTTCTGGTTTACCTTCCTCTACATTTCCACCATACTCCTCATTTCTACCCACAGCCAGGCCTGCAGTTAACCAAACAAGACAGTAAGCAGTACGTGGCATAAAGCATTACTTCTCAATCTGCTTAATTATATAGCAGGTAGCAAGGCCATGGTTCTGAGTTACTGTAACCTAAATGACTTCTCACTCTTAGCAAGCTGCCTTACCATCTCTGTGCTGGCTACAGGAGATGTATGCATTCAATCACTGTAGCCTTGTCCAGCTGATAACTTGACACTGCTTACTTGCCTTGAAACTGACTGATAAGTCCCAAGTCTTCATTCTTGCTAACCTCTGAATCCATTTGAGACTTAGGCATCTTACCAATCGTGGCTTTAATAAACAAGAAGATAACCAAGCACACAACATTCTGACTCCTATGGCCACCATCTTTGCAGATCTACCTCGTCTTCATCGAGGTTTCCTGTCATTGTGATATGGCAAATTGCAAACACAGTAGGAAAGACCTGCAATCCATCACAGTGGGACTAAAATTGCTTACAAAGAGAATGGGAAGAACAGAAAAGCATTTGTGGAAACATAACTCTACCCTCAAAAATAATCCAGAACATATCTTGACTTTCTACCAGGAGAGCCTGGGAAACTAGGTACGTGAAGGGTGGCCTGAGAAAGGTCAGTGTTTCTTTGTACCTTTTCTCAGCAGTGTTCCCTCAATGGCTTTCCCATCTGCTCACCTCATAAAAATAAACTTCAAATAGCATTTTCTGTTTGAATCAATACCTCAGGACAACATTCACCTTGCTCCTTTCATAGTGTTTAGCTTTGATTCAATCTTCAGTAGGCCTAGATTCTTGACACTGATGACCTCGAATTCAGAGGTTCTTAGGTCTTCTCTCCAAGTTAAGTGATTGAAAAACCAATTCAGCAATACAAAGGGGAGTTTTTTAAGTTGATCTACCTTTTATTTTGTAATAAAACAATTTTTCCTGGCACTTCAGAGTATGAGAAACATCATACTGTTAGATAATGCTAACGTTTTATGTGCCTGCAAATCAAGAGTAACACTAAATTTCACAGAACATTTTCACACAGATTTTCATCAAGTGACACAACTCCATTTTCTCCTAAAAATCAGGAGGATTACAAATGAATCTTGGTTTTCTAAGGTAATTATGACAACTAGGAGATGATGGAATGGTAGTTTTTGTTTGTTCTATCCTAAAAACATTTCAAAATAATGTAAGTAAAGCAGTATGTGTGTCCAGAATGATTTGATATGCTTCCTAGCTTTAATGGGTGTAGATTCTATTTCAGCAAAATTACATTTAGCACAGGTTCTTACTAACTATAATCCTTTTTCAAGTGTGCCTATGGAAAGTATGACTCAATTTTCTCTATAGTGATTTACAAGAAGTAGAAACAGTACTTTAATTATTAATGCCCCACTGATTCAGCATATCATTCCCAACAACGGTGATTTGATTATAGCAGGTACCTCATGATCCACACACTTAGGGAACTACATAAATATCTAGTTAGTCAGGACATGACAACTTCTTTAAATTCAAATAATGCTACAGAAACCACAATATATGTTGTTGTTATTTTTAAATTTTAGTTTTATAACAGCTAAGGTGATACCCTATTTTAAGCAATGGATGAAGAGCTATGAAATAAATAATTAACTCTATAAAAATGTGATCTATTTTTATGATAATACATACTTTTAGCCTCAGCAAGTTTAAACACCTAACTTTTAGTGAGTAGCACCAAATATCAACCTGTTTTCGTTTATATTTGCCAGAGGAATGACTGCAGCGTGTACAAGACTGATGTTTGTGAGAAAGTCATGACTATGGCTACACATCTTTATCTTGGCATACATTTGTAGTTATTTTCAGTGTATTTTAAAAGGAAAGTGATGGAAAGCCTAACTTACTAAAACTAGATTTCCCATAGGAGTTAGAAAAGTGAACTTAAAGGTGTATCCTCATTGCTTCTTGAAAGGGCATGTTCTATGACTTTCTCTGTGATCTGTGCTGATCAGTCCGGTAAAAGACTGTGAGTAGGAAAACTTGCGCTATTGCTTGGAATGTGAAGAAATGCCTACTTATTATCTACTTTTAGGGCAAAGAAGTTTCTTAAAATGTAAGATAATTTTAACTCCTCCCTATAATACATGACTTTATATTGGACCTATATTCATATAGAGTCTAAGATCTTGTTCTTTTCTTCTGGTTTCTTAATTAAGATTCATTTAACTTTGTATAACTTTTTAGGATCAGCACTTGCTCTGTGAGCATATTTAAGACAGCTGCTTTAAATCACTATCAAATCCAATATCTAGATTTGCTCAGGGATAGTTTCTGTCCATTTCTTTTTGTCCTATGAATAGATCATACTTTCCTGTTTCCTTGCATGCCTTTAATTTTTTGTTGAAAACTGGATATTTTGTATATTATAATGTGATAATATTGGAAATCAGATTCTCCCCCTCCCCAAAGTTTGTTCTTATGGATTGTTCAGAATTTCATGTGTCCACATATTTAGTGACTTTTTGAAATTATCTTTTCAAAGACTGTATTTCTTTTCATGTGTGGTCAGTGAAGTCTGTATCCCATTATTTCACTGGTCAGCTAGTAGTTTGATAGAGATTTCCTTAAATGCCTATGGCCACAAAGAAAATACACTGTTCTGGTCTTTTCAGAATGGCTTTGTGCAGGGCACTTCTTCAATGCTAAGCCCAGTCATCTACAACTCTGCTTTAGTTTTCATGGAGCACAAAGGTCAGCCATTGGTGTAAACCTAAGATCCTTGGATATTTTCTGAGTATATATCCAGCCCTGGGCATGTGTGTGGCACTCCAGATTCCCTAGTATACCTTGGAGCCCTTCCAAGCCTTTATTCCTCCAAGAATTTCCTCCTCAGCCTCTTCCTTTCCATGCTTTCGAGTTTGACTACTACTTGCTCTGCCTGTCTCCCTTGCTCCAGGAAGCTTTGGGTGGAACACGTCTTTACATGCTTTCTAATCTGCTGCTAGGAAAGCTTCTGCAACCCAACAGGGTACTGAAACAAAGGTCAGCCTCTACACTGATCAAAATGCATAAAAACATTTTATTTTTAGAACAAGATCTATATTGTTTTCCTCCCTACACCTTCTCACCACCAAAACCAGCAAGCTTCCCCAGGAACATTGGCAATGGCTGGTGCTAACCTGGGGAGTGGGAAATGGTAGGCAGGCTAATTCATCAAAATGTAGTAGCCTCATTCTTCATTAAGCACCCTCCTGGTTATCTAAGTTTTTTATTTGGTTCCAGACTTCTGAAAACATTGATTCTGTCAGTTTTTGCCAGCCTAATGCTCCAGTGGAGGGATCAATTTTTGGAACTCTCTACTGTGTTATTTCTGTGACATCAATACACATAAAGATCTTTCAACAACTCATGGCAAAGTGCTGGACAAATATCAATTGTAAAATATCTAGAAATAAATTATAGTCAAATTGTTACATGTCATAACCAATGAAGGTGACTTTTTAAAAAAGGACTTGGAAAAATTGTCATAAATATTTCAAAACAAGAAAGAGTAAAGATAATAATTAACATTCAACTAAAAGTTTTGTAATACAATGATCAAATAAAAAAGAAGTGATAGAAAAGGAAATTATAATGATTACAGAATATCAGTTTTTTAAAATAGCATGACATCTGAAAAATATATCAAAGATTAAGTCACAGGAAAGGGAAATAATAGATTCATGGAAAACTAACTCAAGAAACTGAAGATAAATTTTACAAAATTAGATATGAAATTGAATACATGATGACTGGTACAGAGATCATCAAAGAATGATAAAAGTATAATATGGCACTTATAAAAATATATTTGAAAACTTGCATGATATGACTTATTTTTAGGAAAATATCAATTATCAAAAAATGACACTAAAAGAAATATAAAAGAAAATGTAACCAAAGAATTCATATGTAAAATGTTGATGATTAATTCATCTAAAAATTTACCCATCTCAAAACAAAGCATTAATTACAGAAGGAATCACAGAAGAATATTATCAGTTAATCAAAAGACAGACTACACCAAATCTATGTCTATATTTCCAGAATTTAATAAAAATAAGAAGGCACTCAGATATGAAATCAGCAGAACACTGATTTCCTAACTCAATAAAGGCATACAAAATAATGACAGCTGCACACCAATCCACTTTGACTATAAATGCAGAACTATTACTTAAAATCATAGCAAATAGATTTCAGTTGTACTATGCAAGATCAATATACCAATAAATAGCATTCAAAGGAGTTTTGTATTCATAATCATGATTAAATATATTGATAGGCCAAAGAATTTAAGCCCTATGACAAATTCCAGAGAAACAGAAATAGCCTTCGATAAAGGCCAGTTGCAATCATTTAAAACACTTTTTGAAAAGACACTAAAGTGATATATGAATATATGTGTATTTATATATGTATGTATTTATATTATTTATATAATATTATATATAATCAATCTATTCTCTTTTAAAGTTTCATTCAAATATAATCAATACAATTCAGCACCAATTACTTTAAAAACTTTAACAGCAATAGTGTTAATTATACATATGTGGACATATATTTAAATAAAACACATATATAGGATGCATGTGTATATTATTATATTATCCTACCTATTTTGATAAAAGCTTTTAATGAAATAGTAATTGATTTATTATTTCTTGTTATATTCAGATGATAGAAATAGTGGGAATTTATTATGCCAGTTGGTTAAAAATTAATCTACAAAACTCAGTAGGTTACTTATATACATGTTACAATGAAAACAAAGCTCAAAAATATACTTAATAAATATGCAGATGGATTCTCTATGAGTAAATTGTTAAAAGTTTATATCAAGCGTAAAAATATGAAAAAACATACCTTGTCTTAGAAATGTTCAATAATGTGAAGGTGTAAATTTGATTGAAATTCCTATATAAATTTGATGCACCTGTAATGAAAAAAAAACATAGTTTTAAATTTGTTTTGTTTTTTGGAATTCCATAACCTGATTCTAAATTTTAAAAGAAAACAACACTAAACATGAAAAAATACTAGATAATATGTTTAAAGAAAATAGTTACAGTAAAGAGTAGGGCCTGTTTTTTAAAAAATACATTATTAAACTACAGTAAAATGAGCTATTTAGTATTGGAATATAAACAAATAGAACAGTTTAGTATAGATATAGATCAAAATGCATATACAAATTTATGATATGTGAAGGTGGCTTTTCTTGTTAGAGACAAATGATGCTTTGACAAGTTAACGGTCATTTGGAAGAAAAGAAGGAAGGAAGGAAGGGAGAAGGGAGGAAGGAAAGAAAGAAGATTTATCAATAATCAGCCCTTAAAACAAAATAAATATCAAATATACCAGTATACACGGAACAGTTGTATAAGTACTAGGAAAAAAGTCTAACCTTTATTTATTTTTTTGGCTTTACTTAATTTTATATTTGTAATATGTAGTAGGCAATGTTTCATGGAATATTAAAAAAATTAAATAAATCCATGATAACTAGAAGTTCAAAATGTCCCCAAACAAAAAATAAACTGAAAAAACTAATTCCAAGATATAAAAAAAGCAGTTAGCATCATTTATGAGAAAAGAACAATAACCTAACAAAATGGACAATAGGCATGACATACACAGAAAAATACATAAATGAACAGTATATAAAAGGAGCTTTAGGTTCATAATGAAAGAGATACAGAGCAAAATAACAATGGCAAACCGTTTTTCAGCTGTTGGATTAGAGAAGATATTTTATAATGCCTACAATAGAGTCCCCTCTCATTAAATCCTGATGTGATTTCAAAAATGAGTCCAAACTCTTGTCAAGTAAATTTAATAACATCCACCAACATGTAAAATAAATGTACACTTTTAACCAATTCTACTGCTAGACCTCTGGCACATACTAGCAAAAACATTCAAAGATTAGATATTCATAACTGTAGTGTCCTCAAAATGGAAGTATCCTCAAAATAGTACGGCATAAAGTAGCTAAATGACCACAGAGCTGTTAATAAGAAACAAAACTCAATCATGCCTGCCTACTCTCTGTCCACAGTGCACAAGAATGTACAGTCAGTCCTGTGGATACCAGCTCATCACCTGAAGGGGACCACTCCTCTCCATTCCCCCAGCACTGTCCAAGTCACACCTACTGTACATTCGCCTCATTCTGCCTCCGCTGGCCTCTCTATATTCCATTTTCTATGCATCGATCAGAGTGACTTCTTTTTTAAAGATAAATCAAATCATATCAATCTCCTGATTAAAAAGCTCTAATCATAACAATAAAATTCAGTCCTCCTACTGTGCCCAAGGCCTCAGATGACGTGGTTTCTGCTTCTCTTTCCCACTAAAATATCCACTAGACTCTATGGGAGCATGACACATCTTGTTTTCTGTTCCATGCACAATTCCTGACAGAGCTGTTGCTCCATAAAAATTTATAGAATTAGTAAACTTTAGTCTCCTCTATGCCATTTGGGACAAGATATACTCACTTAACATGTTTCTCAGTCACACTAAAGGAAGTTCCATTTATTGTGACTTCTGCCTGGAGTGAAACTTGAAAGTGTGACTTCTCTTGTACTATTGGTATAATTTTAAATGTATCTCCTTAAAGAGCCCTTCCTTGGCAACTTGATTAAAATGGCCCTATGCCTGACTAGATCACATCAATACAACTTTACATCATTTGCCAATATATTTGAAAGCTTTTGGTGGTTAACGGTTTTAGGATGTTGCCTTTGTGGTATGCTGATTTAAAACCCTTAAACTGTCTGCTTGAGGTAACTTTTTATTAATGCAAGCATACATTCATTCATTCAAGCAAAACTATCAATATTTATTGAGCAACTTTAATATGACAGCTATTATTCTGGTTCTTAGAATAAAGCAGGTCAGAAACAGAAATGTCTTTGCTTTCTTGGAGCTTATGTTCTGGAGGATGGAGACGGACCATAAACACATTTTAAAAAGTAAAATGTAATCTGTTTTAAATTGCAATAAGTACCAAGCTGGGGAAAGCAATTTAAAATAGAGGGTCAAAGTAAGTCTCACTGACAAGAGTACATTATAGTTAAAATCAACATTATTCCTCAAGAATTTTGGAATTAAATTTGTAGATGTTTTTGATTCTTCAAAGAGAAGAGCCAGGGTTCAAGGCAGAACAGCCATATTCATATTTCAAAACATCAAATGGAATATACCCAAACTATTAAGAAACAGGCTACTAAGAAGTGCAATATAATATACATTTAAATTATTCATAAATTATCCATGCAGTTCTGAAAAGGAGCACACCACAGAAATTTGTAAGAGTCTTAATGGCAACTCTAATAATATTTTCACTGACTCTTGGTTTCTGAAGGACCCTCCACTAAGTGTAACCTAACCAAGTAGAACCCTCTGGGGCCCTCCTTGGACAGACCGCTCCCCCATACCTCTGCTTTAGCTCCTTTCTGAAGTATTTAGATAATGTATCTGATGCACATTTCCTGAGTTGTTTTAAAGATGCTAAAACCCCACCAAATGGACGACATTAACTACTTGATTACCCTAAGCACATAGTCCCTGGACTTCCTGGAGCCTAAGGATTGATGATGTTAACCCCTGTGACACCACCCTGCTACCTCACCCTCAACCAATCAGACAATTGTGCATGAGATGATCACATACCTAGGACACCTGTTCCTCAGCTGGCCTTTTAAAAATGCTTTCCTGAAACCATTGGGGAGTTCAGGCTTTTTTGAGCACTAGCTGCCCTGGACTCCTTGTATGTACTTTCCTTCACCACAACCCATTGGCTTTATTGTGCGTGGGCAAGCAGACCCAAGTTTGGTTTGGTAACATGAGGTCACAAAAGAATAAATATGGTGGAATAATTATGACTTCATGGTTAAATTATACTGTGTTAATCTTTAATTTTAAGAATCCTGGAGTGAAATTGGATTTGGCATCTTCATTCACAGAGGCATGGTAGATTTTTAAAACAGTAGCCCCCCAGGACTTCCCTGGTGGTCCAGTGGTAAAGACTTCGCCTTCCAATGCAAGGGGGGTGCGGGTTCGATCCCTGGTCAGGGAGCTAAGATCCCACATGCCTTGCAGCCAAAAAACCGAAACATAAAACAGAAGCCATATTATAACAAATTCAATAAAGACTTTAACAATGGTTCACATAAAAAAAATCTTTAATACAACAGCCCCCAATGAATCACCCCTCCGCAGGGATTCACCATAACTTACATAGCCCCTCTCCTTACAGTCAATCTGTGCCTGGTCATGTGACTTACTTTGGCCAATGGGGCATTAGCAAAGACAATGTAATCAAGAGCTTGAAAGTAAATGGCACACTGGGCCTTATTATCTTGAAATGCTGCTATGAAACCCAACCTAACTCACTGAGAGTAGCTGATGCAGCAAACAGCCATCATGAACTACTAGACATGGGAATGAAGCCTCTTAGATTATGCATTCTCAGTGGAGCTGCCAGATGATTACAGTCACATAAGTGACTCCAGGTGAGACTAATAGAAAACAACCCAGCAGAGCCCAGCGCAAATTGCTGACTCCTACAATCATAAGTAAAGTACTTGTGAGTTAAGCCACTAAATTTGAAGTAATTTGTTATGCAGCAATAGATAACTCATGCAACAAGAGACTGTACATTTTAAAGTTTGATTAATCTCTCATATAGTCTACAGTTGCTTCCATTAGGCCAATGATGCTATGGGTAGATAGAACCAGGCTCATATATTTTCAAATGTCTTAACTTCCTCTTCAATGTATGACCCAAGGTATCAACTTTCTGGAGGAGGATCTTTATGCCAACATTTCCTCCTGAACTAATGGTCTCTAAGACAACATCCATTGCATCATCATCTTGAAATACAGAATGACACTCATTTTTTTTTTTTAACAAAGAGAGAAAAAGAGTTGAGGTGAGAGAGAGATAAATGTATTGAATAGAAAAGAAGATCCTCAAGTGAGTTCCACATTTCCTAGCAATGTGAACTTTGACGTATCTCCCAAAATGGTAAATGACATAACTGCCTCATTCTCCCTTAAATTCTTTCTATAAATGCAGAGAAAGACTGAGTGTGATCTTGTAGAAGAACTATTTAATTCTCAAATACAAGGGGGAAAGGAACGAGATTCACAGCAAATTAAACTCTTCCCTGTTGCTTTCCCCAATGACAACCTTAATTTTCTTATTATCTTGAGACAGAAAAACACTAGTTTTACTACGGCCAGGTGTTTGGATTTTATTGAAAACCTCAATTAAACTAATTTTTTTCTCTCATTGAAATTTCTAGATGTTCCGGATTCACACTTAGCCAGCCCCACAAAGCAGGTGTTGAGATTCTGTGGCAGTAGCAGGAAATTTCCTGGGCTCATTATTATTGGGCCTTAATTCTAACAGTTAATTGTACTTATGGCTCCTCAAGAGGAAAGTCTGTTGCTCTCTCCTTTTGGGTAACTGATGAGTGTATCCTAGCACACTGATTACAGAGAGCAAAGCCAGCTACTGTTACCTTCCTCATCCAGGTAACTGGAAGAAAGGCTTATTTCAGCTGTCAAGCTCCTTCCAAAAAAGTCCCCAATTGGCTTAGATCGGTCAGTCCATTAATAAATGTAGAGGTAAGAGGTCTTCAAAAATTTGAAGCAAATATGGTTTTGAATAGGTTAATTCTGAAAAATATTCTTAAAACTCAATTTTTTAAATAAAATAATGAAACTAGGTAAGTAGCTGTTAATGCCATCCATAACAATGGGCAAATTGATATATTTTCTTCTAGCAAGTTGACACTCAAAATGTGGTATCTGGACCAGGAGTATCAGTGTCACCTGGGAGCTTTTAGAAATGTGGAATCTCAGGCAGAAATCTAGATGCCCTAATCTGGAATCTGTATCTTAAGAAGATCACCAAGCTATTCTACACACACTGGAATTTGAGAAGCAAAGTTCTAACATATGCCTCTCATCATTTCCATAAAAGCTAATTTGCTAAAAATTCATAAGAGAAGGCATTTATACTTTTGCATTATGTAGGGTTACATGTTAAGCATAAGTATTAGAAAAAAATCCGCAAAAATAAAATAGCTAAAAGTAGATAAAAGTTTGCTTTTTACATAATAGTCCTTAGGTGAGTAGCCCAGGAATGACAGAGCCATTTCTGCCATATTGAACGTGCAATTCGGGAAACAAGTGCTGATGACTTGGACAAGATTTGTAAAGGAAAGATTGTCAGAAAGCAGTCATAACCTGGATATATTTTGAAGGAGTTAGAGATGGCATGCCCTGAAGAACTAGATATAAGGTGTAAAAGAAAGAAAAAAAAAGTCAAAGATGATTGAAAAACTGGAGGAATGAAGTTTCCATTTATGACATAGAAAAAAAATTAAATGGAAAAATTTATTTTGGCAGGAGGGTGAATAAATCAAAATTTGTTTTTGGACGGGTTAGGTTTGAGATGCTTATTAAGCATCCGAGTGGAGATGTCATGCAAGATACATGCACCTGAAATTCAGGAGAAAAGTGAGAGTTGAAGGTAAACATTGATAAGTCTTCAGGGATAAATAGTTTTTCAGTCCAAGAGTCAGGATTAAACCGCCAAAGATGTGAATATACCTAAAGAACAGAAGAGTCAATGACTGGGTCCGGGGTCACTCCAATGTTGAAACTCAGAGACATGAACTAATAAAAAGACTGATGGCAAGAAGATACTGATGTGGGAGGAACTGAAGTGTTGTGAAGCCCAAGGGACAAAGGTGTTTTAAGTAGGGAAGAGTAATCAGGATCCTATGGCTATTCTACTCCTAAAATAATATGTCTAAGGCAGAACATATAAGGTAGATAATTCAAAACGAAGATTAGAAACTATACAAAGGAAGAGATGAAAATTATAATATTGGTAAACCTGAAGCACACAGGCCAATGTCAGGCACTGAGTTGTGGTCCCTTTGCCAGTGACCCTAGGCATCTGGTAGAAGCAAACACAACTATTTTCAGATTTCAGAAGGAAAATAATATAATCTCGGGCCTTGACATTTATACAGACAATTTTTCAAATGCAGTATCTGTCAAACAATAAAAATAATCAGGAATGTGTGGATAACAGGAATGATAAAAAAGAAAAAGAAAAATATGAATAAACTTACAAGAACTCTAGATAGTAAATTTATCAAATATAAACCAAATAATATGTATAAGGTAGCAGACACAAGGCAGAACACACAAAATAAAAAGTCAAAGTATAGAAATAAAATTATAATAAATGAAGTTAATGACTAAATAGGATAAGAACAAGAAACTGAATTATCATAAGAAACATATTAGAAATTTAAGATGAAATTAAAGCCATGTTTAGAGAGAAATTTAGAGTGTTAAACTCATATTTTTTTAAGTTATGAAAAAACTTAAATGTATAATTGAAATCTTAGATGAAAGTAGTAGTACTGCATCAGAAGCAATATTTGAAAAACAATAATGCCTGAGAATTTTTCAAAACTTACAAAATACCTAAAATTGGAAATTTAAATGTATCCATGAACCCCAAAGGGCTTCAAAGCAATCAGCTCCAACAAATCCATATGGCAAAGACACATAGTCCTAGAGAAAAATGACCAAGAGACTTGGACTAATACTTTCTAAAGAACATATCCTAATTAGAAGCATATGAAAAAACTTCTGACCTTCACTGATAATCAGGAAAATGAAACATAAATCCACAGTAAAATAATCACTCTACATGCACCAGATTGTCTAAAATTTACAAGACAGATAAAACAAAAAATCTGTTGGAAAGGGTGTGGAACAATGGGCAGGCTCACGTACTGTTAATGAGAGTACAACTCCTCTAACAATCTCAAAGAATGGTCCTGAGATCACTGGGGGTTCCTGAGACCTTTTGTAAGGTCTGTGAGGTAAAGAATGTTTTCATAAAGCTAAGACATGATTTTCTTTTCCACTTTCTGTACTCAGGGATATACAGTAAAGTTTTCCAGAATCTCCATAATGTGTGGTATTTCAACGGACTAAATGTAGAAGCAGATGTGAGAATCCACTTGTCTTCATCAGACATAAGAGCAGGACATTAATGGGATTTGCAAAAATGTAAAACCATGCCATTTGCTCAGTATTTTATTTATTTAGAAAATATATAAAATTTTCATTGTAATATATTATTTGTGTTTACGTATAATTAGTTTAGTGTTATTGTTTTTAAAGGAATAAATAAAATATACATATTCTCATTTTAATTTCTAATACAGTAACTATCAATATCAAATTCAATACCAAAAATAGAAATAATCCACATAAAGAGAAGGTCTTTGGTATTTTGATAATTTTTGAGAATGTAAAGGAGTTCTGAGATGGAAAGTCTAATTTCTGCTGAACTATCAAAACTGAACTACCTGTCTAAGAGCATTGCATATGCAACAAGAGACATTTTTGCAGTGGCCAAAATATAGGATGTAGGTTACTTCTAATGAGAAATGAATGAATAACTAAATTGTGCTGTATTCACAAAGTCAAGTACTATGAAAGCATATTACAGATACAGGCAACAACACAGGTGAATCACACACAAAAAAGTTGAATAAAACTACAGACTTTTACATAGTATTTACCCTATATTTCCATTTATACACAATTCAAAGTTATTCCAAACTAAATGATAGTGTTTAGGAATTCATACTTAAATGAAAAAAAAAACTATAGAGAAAACTGAGTAAAAGAATTTCCATACAGGGGGAAAAAAATAAAAGGCCTGGTAGGAATAAGGAGATGAGTAATTGGACTGTGGGTTAGGAATAAGGAGATAAGTAATTGGACTGTGAGGTGTGTGTAATGTTCCATTTACTGATGTGGGTGGTCAACACAGATGTTTTCTTAGAAATAAGCAAAATACACATTTCTGTACAGTTAAAATAGTATTGGGGAGTTTATCCTAATTTAAAATGGCAAGGTTGAAAGTTTAAAAAAAAATAACAATTTAAAAAGAAGCAAGGAGTTATGTTATATTCTCAAAAACAGAACAACTCTCATGGCTGTTTTGATGCTTAAAAATTTGAAATATATGATGTGACATGTCACAATATCAGAAAGTAAGAAATGTTTTAAAAGAGTGAGAATATAGTAGGAAGAGTGGCAAATGTTAGAAGTTTTCTACTCTCCAGCTGAGTTTTCAGTAAAAGCTTTCTAACCTCAGGACTATAGTATTTGCATGAAAAAAATATCTTTAACATTTTAGCAAATACACATTGTCAAATACATATAATTTTCTCTCATGAAGAAAGACTCTCCAAGCCAATTAATAGATCAGAATGTGGACTTCAGTCTCCACATATCACATCATTAATCAATGAAATGTGTTAATATTTAGACCATATGGTAGTACTTATAATAAACTCTAACACGTCAAACATATTGTACATCAAAACATTCTAAGACATATAAATATGTGTTATTCCTATTAGATGTTGAGAGAAAAAAATGGCTTTAATTCTTTAACTTTCTTATTGATAAAGTAATTTTGATTAAATAAAATCTTTTCATTCCCAGTGGCTAACCATTTAATAAGATTATATTTCTCTTTTAGAAAAAATAAGTAAGTCAAGGGCGTCAGAATGAAATATGCTGTGACGATAGCAATAACACTTGTGGGACAGAGGATGATTTCTGGGATTTCAAGGTAACATTTAGGTTTTGAAAGAAACAATATTTCAAATGATGGTACGGGACCCTAAAAGATCCCAAATCAACAAATAAATCAACAAATAAATAGTCTATCCCAGTTTTCATTTAATTTATCCAGAGTAGGCATGGAATTACATCATCTGAGCTCCAACGTTGTAAAAAATAATACAGTTAAGATGTTTATCAAATTAGTGTAAATGACTGTCTTATACTGTAACTGTCTCAACTGTTAAGGCAGAATATGTAATTATTCTGACAAACTAATGAAACTGATGTCCACCACCTTCTTTTTTTTAGAACCTCCTCTCAAATTTACTTATCTTTACTGTATTTGTATTTCTTTGTCTTCTCATTTCTTAAGATCAAGGTTTTATATTTTTATTCTTTAATAGTTAAAGCATTTAAGACTACACCTTTTCCAAAGAGTAGAACTTTCACCGAGTCCCATAGGTTTTGATGAGAAATATGTTCTTTTAGTTGCTTTCTAGATTGTTTGAAATTTTTTTTTATTTCCCCTTTAACACAAAAATTATCTACAAATATTGGTTTTAAATTTCAAAATAAATAAGATTTTGGTCACTTAAATTATTTATTCCTATTTTTATTGGATTTTATTCAGAGAATGTCATAAAATCTCTGTTTAAAATTTATTAAGGTTCATTTGGTGGCTAATTATAAAGCCAGTTTACATAAATGTTCCACAGACATAAAGGAAAAAAATCTCCTATGCAACTTAGGATAAGGTGTGTATGTATACATATATATATGAATATGTATGTATGTGTACACATACATACACACATTTTTTTTGAACTAGCCAATACTATGACCTTATTTATTGTTTATTTATGGACTTATTTATTGTTCACTACCTTCTTGATCAACAGATTTGCTCTCCTAAAGCCAGGCTTTTTATTTCTAAAAAACTATTTTTATCAATTTATGTAAGTTACTACCCTTAACGAGTTCCAATTCTAGATAGCTCGTCCATACTAACCTTCTAAGTCCTACCTCTGAGAGTTTCTACCATCAAGCGTTCCTAGAATTCTTCAAGGTGATCAGTTTCACCACTATTTATTGACATAGAATTTTAAAAGTGGAAGGAGAATTAGAACCACTCAATCCCAGTTTTTGAAGAGGACTCTGAACCTAATAAACTAAAATATTGGCCCTAAGTCACACAACTAAAGCAGCAGGTCTTGGATCAGAAAATTATGTCTGGATGAATTTGAGTTTTATGCGTTGGCTACCTTGAGCCAACTAAGGTAATACAATTATCTCACACTATTTGAAAACGTCTATGTAACTGTAGTTCCAGCGTCATAATGACACTTGAATATCATCAGAATGAGAATAAGAATTACTGAGAAATCTGGAAGAGATTTAAAATATTTACAAATCAATTATCTGATTACTGAATAGAAAAATATTACTTCTTTAAATCAAACTTATCTAAGAACTAAGAACTTTACATAAAACACACAAAATCAAGTATTTAAAAGCAGATCTTATTTAAGCCCTAATTCAGTTAGGGAAGCCACGTCTACAGCTGCCGTTTCAGGACAGGAATTATTTTATATACTGACTAAAACTGCTGTGAAAGGAAGGAAAAACTCCCTGATTTCAGCCTACATTTTAATTGATGAATCAACTATTTTTGCAGGATACACAGCCTTTGGCTGTGTTCAGGAATGAACCTCACAAACAAAAAGTGACTGGACAGTCAGGCTATTAAAACTTCTCCAGCCCCATTTAGAGCACACTCCATGTAAAGGGTAGAAGGATATCCTGCTTAAAGCATCACCTTTTATTTATTTGTGTTTTATATGTTTTAACAGCTTTTAATTTTATAATACCAGGGTAATCATGTATTCCAGTTAGGTTAAGGAAAATATTGTTTTTATTTTCTTTCTTCTTTTTTAAGTTAAATTAAGTTTTATATTAAGCACTTCTACTGCTAGTTTTTTAAGGTTGTGTCAATTCTAAATAACCCGATTTTCTATGTCTTATTAAGCAGGGTTCTATCAATCAGAGAAGATAAAAAGATTTTACTGAAAGTAGAAAGAGTACTACAGTACTGATTAGTGTAAAAATTCTTCATTCTTAGCAGAAAGTGGTTGATGTAATTTAGAGACTGATAGAATATTTCAGAGTTTGTCACAGTACAAATTCAATTAACTAGACAAGTTTAATTTCTTAGAATGAGATTTTTAAAATAAAACCTCTTTAAATCATGGTGCACAATAAAAAAGTAACTTCACTTTATTGCCACAAATACTAAACAGTTTATACCAACACTCATTTTGTTAGAAAGTAATTTTTTTTAAAGAAATAATTTCTTCCCTGGCCTTAAATTAGTAGTTTCAAACTTGATTTTGAATCATAATGTGTTTCTAATCATTGGTCTGATTCTCAAATTATAGTTACAAATAGTGTGTATAGGTTTAATTTTTTCAAAAGGATTTCTGTAATCCTTTTGAAAAAAGGACTGGCCAACCCAATATATACAACCATGAACACTAGTGGGATATACATACAGAACACAGGAGGAAAACAGACACATACACAGTATAAACACACATACATACTCATTTCACAACCTGCAAATACCAACGGTCACTGAACAAACACGAACACCTATTCTAATTTTAGAGCAAATGTAGAAACACCAGAAATAAGATGACTAGCTCAGCCAACAGGTGTTTCCTTGAGATACTCAATTTAAATTTCTGAGCTTGGTAATTCCTTGTCTTGGGTGACTGCAAGGCAAAAGAGTAGATCTTCCCATCTGCCCACCAGAATCGTAAACACTTATAGAGGCCTAAACTGGGTTCTGTCTCGAATACCATGCAGATGGTCTCAACAACACACTACTCTCTCAAGGCTGTGTCCTTGAAAAAGGCTCCCACCATGGGAACAGTGGGTAGAATGTACATTCCAAGGACAGGGGCGGACGAGGACTCTCCGACTGCCCAAGGTCAGCTCTCAGGTCAACCATCAGTTATATTCTCTCAAAGACCTCCCCCAACACTCCACCCTTCAGGACCGACTCTGCCAACTCTGTCTCACACGCCCCCCTCTTCTGCAATGTGCTGGAGAGGTCAGCAAGGGGTTTCATTAGCATGGGGGTTGTTCATTTGGTGGCTATCTTTCTGTCTTGGAACAGATGTCACAGCAATAATAGAGGCTTGTGCAAGAAAAAACACAGATTAAGACAATAATTCCCCAAATAAGTAATATATATATATTTTTTTCCATTAAGAGCCCCATGATCCAAATAATTGATTTGTTAATTCCCCTAAACTGGAGGTCGGATCACTCAAAGGTGTTCATTTGTGCCCTGATGTGATTTAATAAAGACGACCCATTAGCAGACTTACCAGGTATGAACACACAACATTCTGTTTGGATAATGGCTCAGCAGCCTCCTTGCAAAGCAGTAAAAGTGTCCAAGCCCATCCTATTTGGCGGGGCAGCTTTCTCAGTAGAGATATTTCAGTGTTCAGTAAAGACAGGCTTGGCCAGCTATCATTTAAGGCTTGGTGGGTGAATTTAGTCAGGGCTTCTATGTTTACTAACGTCCTCCAGGCCAATGGGGGTAAGAATGAGGGCAGGAAAATGATGGTACCAATGGAAAACGGAACGTGCCATCTGGCCTTGCGGAGAGGGAGGTTGGCAATTTTTCTTACTGTGGGGTAGATTCTCCCTGTACCCAGGAAAAAACCAGAATGCAGCTGCCTAACCTCCCAGGTGGAAGCTATAGCCAAAGATTTGTGCCACACAGCCTTTGGGTCCCATTCAGGTCAATCCAATGAATACCTGAGTGGCACAACGAATCACTGCAAAACCAGTTGCTATCTTTTAGGGTGATAGTTCCAGTGATATCCTTCCCATATTCCCAGTACAACTGAATTAGCTCTGTTTAGAATAATTTTTCTGTTCCCAAAGAAGAGGTGCCTGGTTGCTCAAATGTCCATACACTTGTGTGAGCTACACAAAGCATCCCAAATCTGAGCACAGCCATCCAAGGCTCTAATAGTTGCATTTTTAGGATCCTTCTGGTCAGCAGTTTGATGGTTGCCTGTGCCGTTTGATTGACAGGAAAAGAATACCCATGCCTAGTGTTACTAAGAGTGTGGCCACAGGCCAGATATCTGGACCAGGGTTGGTGATATCAGATGAATTAAGTGCACGAGTTCTAGCTTCTTCTTCCTTAACGTACTGCATTTGGGCCTTCCAATCTCCTCCCTAGAGTGGTGATACCTATCATGGCAATCCTAGAGAGGGACAACTGCCCACCTACTCAACAGCTGGATTGATTTCTTTGTCAGGCATACAAACAGGCCCACTGTAGGAAGGTATTTCCATCGGGTGCCCATTCCCAGATGGGACATCCCAGGAGGAGTAGAAGTCTAAAGTCTATTACCTTTCAAGCCAAAAGAAAATCTCTATTTTAAAAGAAGTGTTTTTTTAGAGTTTCCATAATCTTCAAGATAAAAACAAAACCAATGACTTAAAACCAATAGAAAAAAGAAGACATTAGAAACAAAGTCACAGATGGTTCATATTTTGGATCTAGTAGACAAGGACCTTAAAATAATAATAATTTGTATGTATTATATAAATATAAAAAAAGTATATAAATCCATAAAAGATGTAAAATTTGACATATATAAAATAGTAAAACTATGATTAATATAAACATATGACTAATCCAAAGACAGCAGAGAAATAAAGAACAAATAGAAATCAAAGAGCAAAATTGATTTAAATAGATATGTATCTATAGTTCTGTTAAGTATAAACAGTATAATCCAGAAACTTTAACAAAATTTATGATACTATGAAAAATACAATACAGAAAGTTTTAAAATAAATGGACAAAAATGTATATAAAATGTGAATGCTTACAAAAATAAGACCCTGGAAGCTATGTTAATGACAAATTATATTTTAAGGTAATAATTATTATTAGATTCAAAGAAAGAGAATTATTACATAATCAATTTGAAAGGAACAAACATACTATCTTAAACTTGAATGCAATAAATAACATAGTTTTGATGTATATTAAGAAAATTTGACATGATGAAAAGGAGAAATAGATCCACTTACAAAAATACTTGAAGATTTTAACATACTTAGCCACTAACTTTAAGAACAAGCAAATAAAAATCAGTAATATGATACAAGAATTGAACATACTAAGATACTTGACTTAAATAACATAGACTTGACTTAAATAATAGACACTATTGCACCCAAAGACAACAGAATACATATTCTTTTAAAGTACACCTCAAACATTTACCAAACTTTGCTATATGCTACTGTGTAAATCAAGTCCAAGAAGTTCAAATATTTGAAATCATACAGAGTATTTTCTGACCACAGTAGAACTGAACAAAAAATCAATTAGAGAAAGATAAACAGAAAATTCTCAAAATTTTAGAAATTAAATAATACAGTTTGGAAATTAAGTAATACATTTTAAATATCAAATAAGAAATCAAAATAAAAATATATTTTGGACTGACAACGAATAAAAATACAACAATTGTGAGATGCAGTTAAAGAGGATAGAAAAGGAAATAACTCTGAATGCATATTTAAAAGAAAGAAAGCTTGAAATACAGCTATTTTTCCAGTTATCTATGACTGTATAGAAAATTACTCCAAACACAGAGGCTTACAACAAAAATGATTTTATTATTCTCATAAAATTTTGTTTAGAGATTTGAGAGATTTGGCTCAGCTGTGAGATACTTCTGCTTCACTTGCCATCAACTGGGGTTATTCAGTGGAATTCAGCTAGTGGCTGGTCTAGTGTTGAAAGTCTAAGATAATTTCAGTCACTTATCTATTGACTTGGTAAGGATGATTATAGGACTGGGCTCAACTAAGCTGTTCTCCTTCTCATGTAGTCTCAGGTCTATCCCATTTAGCCTCTCTAGCAGGGTAGTAGGATGTCTTATGCGGCAGCTCAAACATCCAAGAGTGAGCATTCTAGAGGCACAAAGTAAGAGGTCCAGTTTCCTAATGCCTGGGTCCCCAAAATGGCACAGTGCTACTACTTCTGTATTCTATTAGCCAAAAACGCACTGATTCAAAGAGAGATGAAAATAGATATCACTTCTTGATGGGCAGAGCAGCAAAATCACATTTCAAAGGGGCATGGCAGTAGTCATTGTGGCCATCTTTGCCAACAACCTACTATACCTACATCCTCATCCTCCTTATGGCAGACTTCCTCTGCCATAAGAACGATCTTAGAACCTTATCCACTGTGACAGACCATGTGGAGCAGATATGAATCATCCCAACTGAAACCATCACAGACCAACCAGCTTCTTCACTTATCCACTAGGTGGCCATATATGTATGCACAAGCCTAGTCAAGGTCAGCCTAGAACATCAGAACCACCAAGCTGCACTGTATATTCATAGTAATAATAAAGTGTTATTGTTTTAAAGCTTTGTTTTAGAATTATTGATAAGCAACATTGTTGGAGCAATAGATATCCAATTAAAATGTATTCAGAGGAAATTTATACCAATGACGATGAGCTTAAAAATAGAGTAGAGATGTACACTTTTATTAAAATAAAACTGCCGGCCAAGGTAAGGTTACTCCATTCCTTCCTACTCCTCTCTATTACAATTGAAAACCACTGACATAATGCAACAAACAAGCATAGAAAGATCCTGAAAGGTGGGAAGAAGAAATAGAACTGCCTAGGGACATTGGGCTGGAGGGATGATACAGCAGTGGGTTCCCTGAGATTTCTTTTTGCCTTCCACACATTCTATACAGGGCACTGGAGAAGACAGCAAACTGGGACCCATGTTAGATACATACAAAAAGAACCCAAAGGAGAGCCTTCTCCTTTAGACAAAGGGTCAGGAACAAGTTGGCCTAACAGAACAGAATACTGTGACAATACCTGACTTGCTCCAGCTAAATGTTAATAAAAAATTGCCTCTCCCTTGCCCTGAGGTGTCAGCAGATCTAAGAAGGAAGCTGAACTTCCACCCCGACTTGAACCTGCACAACGTATCTAAACAAATGACTGACTGATAAAACGGAAGACCAAATGGGACTCAGAGTCTCATAATATAACACAGTTGAAAACCTTTTGCCTTGCCAAGAAGAACAATCACAACTTGAACAAGAAAAGACAACCAACAGACTGTAACACTGAGATGACTCAGATGTTATAATTACCTGAAAGGGATGTTAAGCATTAATCATAAAAATGCCTCAATGAGTAAATACAAATATTCTCAAAACAAAGGAAAAATTGAAGACCTTAGCAAATAAATAGAAGACATAATAAAAAAGAGCCAGAGGAAAATTACAGAACTGAAAAATACGATAACCCAAATAAAAGATTCACTGGATTAGCTCAATATTAGATGAGACATGAGAAAGGATATAATCAGTGAACTAGAAGACAGCTCAATTGAAATTATCCAATCTAAACAATTGAGAGAAAATACTGAAAAAAAGATTGAACACAGAAAATAAAATAAATCAAGTAGTAGTCCAATGTTCTCAGAGAAAAGCACAGTCATTTGAATGAAGATTCAGTAATTTGAATGAAGTCAGAAGTACTAAGTGTTAGGTTCACTGATGTCTATTACAGCTACTTTTGATACAAATCAAAATATTTGCAGTTGTTGCTGCATTTTGTGTTATTGATGGTACTGTTTGTGATGATTCAGTTGGTGTAGGGTTCTGTGGTGATATTTCCTGTATGACTTCAGTGCACTCTCTCTGTAAACTATATGTTTCCATGAAGAGATGTGTACATTTTTTTATAAGCAGTGGCTTATAGGAGACGAATTTCCCCAAAAGAAAAGATCCTTATTATTAAGTTTATCTTAACCTGCTTTACAGAAGGTCAAGCAACACTTAAATTTGCTTCAAAAAACAATGGAAATGAATGCCTAGTATTTGGGGATGTGTGGATGGAAGTGGGGAAAAGAAGTAGAAATGGATGGAAGAGATTGCCTCATATCCCTCAAAAAAATAAATTTAAAAACTTCAGGACTGGGAGAATTCTGCTCTTTGCACTGAGTGCATCCTTCTCAGGTGCCAAGGTTGCTCCTGGAAGGCAAGGAAGAGCTTGAATTCAGGGCAAAAAGAGTTCAGAGAAATCAAGGAGGAAGAGATGACCTTAAATACATACACAATCCTTGAAGTTACTTATTTAAAAATGTTATACTCTTGAGTTCCAAGTCAAACCTACTGTTCCTCTCCAGTTACAGGTCTGGAACAAATACAGGAAAAACGTGCAGTTATAAACTTCACCTCACTTTGGAGGACCCTGTCAATATACAAAAAGACTGGGCTTTACATAGCTCAGCCTAGACAAGAATAACGTGGCATTATTGATACTTTGTTTGAAAATTTTGAAAAATAAGCTAATAGTGGACCCCTGTGCTCCAGGATTTCCCCAAGGGAGTTTAGGAAGATCAATCTGGTGAATATTATGGGCTCAGAAGAATTCTCTCAAGTCCAAACCCACGTCTGAAAAACATGATGATCACCAATTCTAGGAAGGAATAATACCTAGACTTAACCAACTTCTAAAATCTGAACTAGTGAGACGGGCTTTAGCTAGATAACAGCTAAGTAAGGGGCTTATATGCAGAAAAAAAAAGTAGACGCCATCTTTGACTGACTTCCCTCAAGGTTTCATAATCTTGTTTTGAAAGGCTTGCACTTGAATTTTTATTTTCATACTCTTAAAGACCATCATATCCATGTGTGACCCTAAAAGCACCACCAGGCCCAGGGCTTACTGTCACTCATGCTGCATTTGCCTTCCCATCCTCAGCTATGTTTCAGGCTCCAGGGGTAGATGTTTTGTTCCAAAATGGTGTACAGAGGTAACTGTCAGCATCTTTGGAAATTATAGCAAATTGAACTATGGAATATCTAGGCATGCTCTGCTCACTTCTGATGATGCAGGATATCTGGGACCTATTATATGCAGGGAGGTCAGAAACAAGAACGTAATGTATTCTCAGAGTCCCTGAGTACAGGTCTGGACCAGAAGGTTGTACAATATTCACATCTAGTAGTAGGTTTAAGTTACTCTGTGTTATGTAATTAATTTAGATCTGTTCTTCCTAAGGGTTCCATTAAATCCTATAAAATTTTACAAGTTTATCTCAGGAGTACTACGAGTAATTAAAAGTCTGCTATACACTTTAGAAAGCAAGAATGCATAGACAGAAAGGACGCTTTCCTCACCTGTGGCAAAGGCAAAGGAAAGCTGTGATCAGTGGTCCAGAGCAGGTCAATAATTAGAAATGAAGGCAGAAGACACAGTGGCAGGGAAGTCTGATACACTTTTCATGGGGCAAAATTACGGGTGACTCTCAAAGAAATACTAAGAAATCCTTTTATTTTCTGCAAAAAGAAAGGTTAGTACTTAATGTTTTATTAAAGACTCATGAAACCTAAGAATGGCAACTTCATTACTGAAGAGATAGCTGGTGGTAGGATATTTGCAAAAGTTAAAAGGCTAGTCAGAATAAATAGATTTTATAAAATGAAGAAAAATAACTCTAAAGCAGGATTGCTTCTTTTTAAAAAAATTGGAGAAGATAAAGAAAAAATAATGAGCAAACTGACAAGAGTAATAAGCCTATTAAAAATCCTAACTCTAATTGGAAAAATTATTGCTTTTTAATATTCAGTGCTCAGATTACTTATATTATCACAGTTTGATTATTTCTAAGGAAGATAAAAAGAAAAAACATTTTTATAATATTATTTTTAATTTGTGAATATGGAAATTTTCAGAAACAAAACACAGAGAAAATGATATAATGTCTAATTACTCATCACTCAACTTCAAACATAAGCAGTTTTTCATTGATCTAATTCATCTATCCATCTACAACTTTATATCACAATTATTTTGAAAAAAATCCTAGACATCGTATCACCCATAGATACTTCATCGTGGATAATATAAAAGTCCTATATATCACTGTATATATAGTAATGACCATAATACATTATTATCTACCAAAATTAAAGTAATTCCTCAATGTCATTTAATAAAATCTTAAAAAAAACTTAATAGTTATATTTCCCCAAGTACCTCAAAATAATTTTCATAGTGCATTTAAATCAGGTTCCAAAGAAAGTCATTTTTTAAAACTTTTATTTCTCTTAGGTATCTTTTTTTAAAAAACAATAGTCTCCTCTTCCTGCTATTTTATCTCATACCATGAATGTGCTGGAGAAACTAGGACATTTTTACTGTGACATTCCTATACAGTTGGGGCTTACTGATTCTTAATGGGGTCCTTTTTCACTTTTTCTCTATTCACTTTTTTGGAAGATAGTTAAATGTAGTCATGACAGCATTACCCTGATACCAAAACCAGAGAGTTATACTACCAAAAAAAAAAAATTACAAGATAATATCCCTAATGAACATAGATGAAAGAATCCTCAATAGAATATTAGCAAATAAAATTCAACAAGCACATTAAAGGGATCATACAGCATAGTCAAATAAGATTTATCCCTGGGATATGAGGACACATACAAATCAATATATGTGATTACCACATTCACAGAATGAAGAACAAAAATCATATGATCATCTCAATAGATGGAAAAAATATTTGACAAAATTCTACATCCATTTATGATGAAAAACTTTCAAAGAATTAGGTATAGAAGGAACACACCTCAACATAATAAAGAAAATATATCACAAGACCATAGCTAACATCATACTCAATGGTGAATAGCTAAATGCTTTTCCTCTAAGATCAGGTACAAGACAAAGTCAATCACTCTCACCACTTCTATTCAACAAAGTAGTGGAGGTCTTAACCAAAGCAATTAGCCAAGAAAATTTTAAAAAGCATCAGATTGGAAAAGAAGAAGTAAAATTATCTCTGTTTGCAAGTGTATGATATTACTGTATATAAAACCCAAAAGACACCACCAAAAAAATAGTTAGAACTAGTAAATGCATTCAGTAAGGTTACAGGATACAAAATCAACATACAAAAATCAGTTGTTTTTCTGTAAACTAGCAATGACATATTTGAAAAATTAAGAAAGCAATCCAATTCACAAAAGCAACAAAAACAATACTTAGGAATAAATTTAATTAAGATGGTTAAATTTAACCAAGGAGGTATATTGAAAAGTATAAAACGCTGCTGAAAGAACTTGAAGAAGATACAAATAAATGTAAACATACCCCATGCTCAAACACTGGAAGAATATTGTAAAAATATCCATATTACCCAAAGTAATCTACAAATTTAAAGTAATACCTATCAAAATTCCAATGGAATTCTTTACAGAAATAGAAAAAACACTCCCAATATTCATAGGTAAACAAAAAGAACCCTAATAGCCCAAAACATATTGACAAAGAAAAACAAGACTGGAGGCATCACTATTCTTAAAATGTATTATAGTAATCAAAACAGTATGGTACACACACACACACAAACACACACACACACACACACACACAAAACCAGACACACAGACTGATAGAATAAAGAGCTCTGAATTACACCCAGATATATATGGTCAACTGATCTTCAAAACAGTAACAAGCATAAATAATGGGCAAAGGATAGTCTCTCCAATAAATGGTGCTCTGAAAACTGGATAGCCACATGTGAAAGAATGAAATTGGATTTATATCTCACATCACATGCAAAAATAAACTCAAAATGAATTGAAAATGTAAAAATAAGATTGAAACCATAAATATTCTAGGAGGAAACATAGGGGAAAAGCTCCTTGACATTGGTGTTGGCAATGATTTTTTGGATACTACATCAAAAATACAAGAAACAAAAGCAAAAATAATAAAGTGTGAGTACATCCAACTAAAAAGCTTCTGCATAGCAAAGGACACAATCAATAAAAGAAAAGGCAACTAACAGAATGAGAGAAAATAGTTGCAAACGTATCTGATAAGAGGTTAATATTCAAAATACATAAGTTACTCCTAAAATTCAATAGCAAAATATAATAATAATAATTCAATTTCACAATAGGTAAAGTATCAAACAGACATTTCTCTGAAGATGACATACAAATGGCCAACAGATACATGAAAATGTGCTCAGCATCACTAATCATTAGAGAAATAAAAATCAAAACCACAGTGAGAAATCAACTCAAACTTGTTAGGATTTTTATTACCATCAAAAATGCCAAAAGGTAATAAGAAGTGTTGGCAAGAATGTGGAGAAAAGGGAACACTGGTTCACTATTGGTGGGAATGTAATTTATGGAATAATTTACAGCCATTATAAAATACACTATGGAGGTTCCTCAAAAAATTAAAAATAGAACTACCAAAGGATTCAGCAATTCCACTTCTGAGTATTTATCCAAAGGAAATCAAATCAGAATCTCTAGATTCCTGCACTCCCATGTTCACTGTAGATTATTCACAACAGCCAAGATACTGAAACATATCAATGGATAAATGGATAAAGAAAACGTGGTATATACATGCAATGGAATATTATTCAGCCTTAAAAAAGAAGGAAATCCTGCCAGATATAACAATATGAGTGGATCTGGAGAACATTATGGTAAGTGAAATAAGCTAGATGAAGACAGAAATACTATGTGATCTCACTTGTATTTATAATCTAAAATATGGAAACATATAAAAACAGAGAGTAGAATGGTGATTGTCAGGGGATGGGGGGGCAGGGAGAAAAGAGTAGATGATGGTGAAAGATACAAAGGTTCAGTTATACAAGATAAATAAATTCTGGAGTTCTACTATATAGCATAGTGCCTGTAGCTCCCAATACTATTATATATTGGATACTTAAAATTTACTAAGAGGGTGGATCTTATGTTAAATGTTCTTGCCACAAGGTACCAAAAATAATTACAACAATAACAACAGTAATAATAGTAAAGTGGATGAGAGGAAACTTTACGAGGCGATGGATATATCTCTGGCCTTGATGGTAGCAATGGATTCACAGGTGTGTATTTATCCCCAAACTCATCAAGTTGTATACCTTAAATATGTACAACTTTTTTTTTTTTTTTTTTTTTTTTTTTTTTTTGCTGTACGCGGGCCTCTCACTGCTGCGGCCTCTCCCGCTACAGAGCACAGGCTCCGGACGTGCAGGCCCAGTGGCCATGGCCCACGGGCCCAGCCGCTCCACGGCACGTGGGATCCTCCCGGACCAGGACACGAACCTGCGCCCCCTGCCTCGGCAGGCAGACTCCCAACCACTGTGCCACCAGGGAAGCCCCATATGTACAACTTTTTACATGTCAATTTTGCTTCAATAAAGTGGTTTAAAAATAATAAAGGCAAAATAAATTTTAAAATTCAGAGCCTTGAATATATTAAAATTCAGGTTTGGGGCTAAGAATACCTTATAGGTGATATTGTACCATTCCTATTACATTCTCATTAGGAAACAAAGTATTATGTTATCAGTCTCACAACTGGTGATGCTACAACTAATTAATAAAGCCAGATGTTTTGATTTGATTCCTATAACAAAAATTAATCATTAACCACTCACCTACTTGAAGGAATATTAAATAGATGTATGAATTCCAATAGGAATGTTAAATTTGTGACTAAAAGAAAAGCTACTACTTCTGCAATTATTAGGTAGAATTGTTCTACAAAGAAGAATTTCTCCACTTTTCCCCATCAGCTGTTTTGTTACGCTATTTGACACAACTTACGTACAACTACAGTTTGTCTTGGCCTTGCTTACTTATCCTGTACCCAAACCTGGACCGTAGATGCTACTTCTCTTATTTTGAAATTAACTTCTCTCTTTTATCTCTTTTTAAAAATATATAATCCCAAAAGACAAAAATGAATTATTCTCTCCAATTAATTATTCAATAGGAAGAACTTCACTATAGAATATTTTGTGACAAGAAACTGGATTTTTCCATTTAGCTATAAAAAATGTGTGACAATGTTCTTTCATCTCTCATTGTGTTTGTGCATCAAACTTCACTTGCTATGGTTCATAAATTAAAAACAAAATGTGAAGGAAATTCATATAGAAAGACGAGATGAATGTATATTACACAGAAATGAAACTATTAATTGAATTGATCATCTTAATTGGTATTTACAAACCTAAAAATAAAGAGTTTTAAAATTATGGAGCGAACCATATTTCTGCATAAGGCACTTCACAGGTTTCCTGCACTTAGGAACACTAGGCAGCACTTCAACACTACAAGTGTGGGCCATTTTAAACAGTGAAGTCACCAACAAAAAGCACAAAACTGTGAACATATGGAAGTAACAGGCTGCAAAAAAGGACCCTTGTTTACAGTACGAGAGCTGAAAGAAAGCAGAGCATCACCTGGTTTGATCCCAGCTGGGAACATGTGTCTAGGAACTCAAATTTTCGGCCACTCTGCATTTGTCGTCAAATGACCACAAAAGCACTGTTTTGATTCTGAGGTTGCAAATATATGTTAAGGGGTAGATGAATTCATAGATAAAGACTCTGTGAATAAAGAGGATCTACTCTGTTTGTTTCATTCTACAACCAATATAACATATGCCTACAATATACCTATAACATTTTCCAAATAAGAGTAAAAATACTACTACCAATATTATGGTACTAAAGGCATGATGGAATTTCTCTGAGGTTCTTTTTGCCCTGAGGATATACAATACTGACTACAGAATGACTGAGACACATTCCTTAGAAATGCATGTTGGAATACATGGGAGAAAAGGGTAGGAAAAGAACAAATACAAGATTTGATAGACAAAATAAAAGGAAAACTATCTAATGCCAGTTACCCCCAATATGAAATATTGAGCTAAAATGATTATTTTACCACCTACTGTAATGGTAAAGAGGTGGAATTAGTGAGAGGCTTGAGCAAGGGTTTTTATTTTTAAAAGATCATAGAAGCATTTCAAAATGCTCACCAGCATATAAAAGAACCTGGAAGTACAAAAGCAAATTAGATGTCACTTAAGGTTACAATAAGAATCTCAAAGTCCTTTGTGAATTGTGAGAGCTTCTCACAACTTTGCTATTGTAAGAGGACAAACTGCACCCTTTCTGTAGATATCACGAGGGAATAGTAGCTACAGCCTGAACACACAGTTGTATGTGGTGCATTGGGAGATTAATAATTGTCACAAACATATAAAAAGTAAACATAATAATACTACATGACCCATGGGATTTCTATTAATTTTAGTTTAATTTTTCAAAATTCAGAAACCCAATCTGAATATAATACCAGAAAGATAAGTTGGGCTGATGAGTTTGATCTCTGGAGATTTAGGAGTTCTGAAATTCTTAAGGAAATGCTTTGAATAGTCCAATGCACTTGAACTATTTGCATCGACTCTGGGGTAAAGAGAATGACTTTTATTTTTTCTTTTTTCCAAATCCTTTATCCTTCAAAGGAACTGCAAGGTAAGAAAAATAGTGGGCTTTTTCCAAAAAGTAAGGGTTTTACTACATCTCTATTACAACTTCATTTTCAATCCATGGATAAAGTTGAATCCCCCATTTTTTTTCTTATCCTTGTGGCCTAAGAGGAAAAAGAGGCTCATTCAGGAACTAATTACTAATTCCCCTTTTCCCGCACTTTCCCACTCCTTTTTTCTTCAAAAATACCCTCTTATTGATAAATCTTCAGTTTTCATCCCCAACCTCTTTATCCTTTTATATGCACAGATCTCCTCTGATTTATTTAGGCCTTTTGCCACTTTTGCCATTATTTATTAGGCAGGATTTTTTTTCATATTACCTTCACAAATATCTTGAATAAAAACTTTTTCCCATTATATGTATTCTTAACTTAGATATTTTGAGATAACTAGCTTAAACTTTAGGGCTCATGCATAAATAGGTTAAAAAAATAACCACTGCTATAATCAGCTGGTGTTACTGATGAGAGTGTGTCATTTACCTTAGGTATATTAGGCAATTAAAAAAAAAAGCCTGAGAATTATTGTAGAGTTAAAGAAACATGGGACTAGCATATTGAAAACCTCAACTCACCAATGTATAAAGTCCTTTCATTTTTCTCCAGTTCATCCAACTGTACTAAGTTAAATCTTCTGTTTCCCCAGTTGCACATATTTTATCACATCTTGGGAAGATTGCATAACTCCCTTGTACATTTCAGTTATTAAATATTCATCCACCTTAAAACCATATTCTTCTATCTGATTTAAAGCATCCTCTCCCTCCACTGTTAATCATACTAGTGACTCAAAGATCCTGAAGTACAAGTGGAGTAATTTTTTTTCCTTTTGTTTATCTTTTCTCTCACCTCTGGTATGCTGAAATACTAAGAGTAAGGATATGTGAATATGTGACACATTTTTAATTAACATTTTTATTTAGTTTTAAGTTGATTATCATTTTTCTCTGACTCACAATGAATGATAATAACGTTTTTTTAGCAAATGTCCAAATTGTGGTATTCTCACAAGGCACAGGTGTGAGCTCTCCCAAGTGCCCTGAGGGGGTAATACTTTACTGCAGAGCCACGTGAATTAGAAAATCTAGTTTTAGTTCCAACTTTTTCAATCATTTACATCTCCTGCTCCGAGTGGTGTGCCCCAACCCTAAGGCATCTATTAAATCATATTAAATATAAGCAGTAAGCCAAAAGGTAGATAACATGGAATGATTTAAAAAAAACACGAAAACTACTGAATGAATCAAAAGCATAGAGAAAGAGAAAAAAAAGATGGACAAAAAAAAGAAAAAACGTAGCAAAATGGTAAACTTTGAATCAGGATATTTTTCTTTCTTTTTTTTTTTTTTTTTAATTCTTTGGCCGCACTACGCAACATGCAGGATCTTAGTTCCCCAACCAGGGATCTAACTCTTGCCCCCTGCATTGGAAGTGTGGAGTCTTAAACACTGGACTGCCAGGGAAGTTCCACAAAATGGTATACTTTAACATCTTAATCATGTTAAATACAGATGTTCTAGAACACTGCAATAGAAAGAGAATGCCATCAAATGTGTAATTAGATATACACATGAAGACATGAATAGGTTAAGAGAAAAGAATGGAAAATATAGTATTTAACTACTAAGTAAAAGAACACTTGAGTGACTAAAATATTAGAAGAAATAGACTTCAGAACAAGGAATAGTACCAGAGATAAGAGGAACATTTACAACATGAAAAAGTGGTCAGCTTTTCACAAAGACATACTAATCTTAAATATGTATGTATTTAACAACAGAATCTCAAAATGCATGAAAAAAAGTGATAGAACTAAAAGGATAAATAAATCCAAAATTATAGTTGTGTTCTTTAAACTTCTCTTATTAAGCAGTACAAGGTTAAAAATTCAGTAAAAGTCTGAAATATCTGAACACTTATTAACTTGAACTAATGGGTAATTACAGAATAGATAGAAAATTCTAGAATGCTCCACCCAACATCAGCAGAACACATGCTCTTTTCAAGAGCATAAGGAACATTTACCAAAGTACAGTAGACAATATTCTGGACCATAAATAAGTCTAAGCATATTTAAAAGAATTTAAACCATATGAAGCACACAGTTGACCCTTGAACAATAAGGAGAATGGAGCACTGACCCTCCACATAGTCAAAAAACCCCTATAACTTTATAGTTGGTACCCCGTATAAGTGGTCCCTCAGTATTCACTATTCCTCCATATTCATGGTTCTGCATCAGCAATTCAACTAACTGTAGTTCATGTAGTACCATAGTGTTTACTATTGAAAAATATGCATGTGTAAGTGGACCTGTGTAGTTCAAACCCATGCTGTTCAAGGTTTAACTGTATTTTATAATCATAATGGAATTAAAATAAAAATTAACAACAGAAAGATCCAACCAAAAAAACTGCAAAAGAAACAATACATTGATAAATGAAGTCACCTGAGATATTATAAAACGTTTTGAATTAATATGAAAATTCAATATACCATAACTTGCAGGCTATACCTAAAGCATTATTTACTGCATAATTTATATATCTTTAAAAACCAAACATATCAGTGAAGAAATGTCTCAAATGAAAGATCTAGCTTCTAAAAATACTAAACGAAAGTAAATTAAAATCAAAACAAGCAAAATAAAGATGACAATAAAGATAAGAAAGGAAATCAGTGAAACTAAAAAGTAAAAAAAAAATTGAAAAAAATGAACAAAATCCATTAGTTCTCTGAAAAGCCAACAAAACTGATAAACTTCCCAACAGATTGTTACAGTAAAAAGAAGAGGAGACACAAAGTTTTCATACCAGAAATCAAAATGGGGACATTACTACAGATGCTACTGATCTTACAATGATAAAATGGACATATGAAAAACTTTATGCCAATATATTCCACAACTAAATAAACTGGGCAAATTCTTTGAAAGACACAAACTAAAAAAGCTATTTTAAGGAAAGAAAAAATGATAGCCTGAGTGGTCTTTGTATCTATTAAAGAAATTTCTTCATTATGAAATATCTCACTACATAGAAAACTCAGGGTGGGTTAACTGGTAAATTCTTGCAGACTTTTAATGAATAAATAATTCCAATTTTAGACAAACTCTCTCAGAAAATAGTAAAAGAAGGAATACTCAACTCACTGTGAGGGCAGTATTGACCTGACACCAAAATCAAAGTGTTCACTGGATCTAAATACTGAAAATCTATTTTTATTGTTCTGCTTTGTAATTCTAATATAAATGATAAAAAAGGAAAGTGAATTTCAATAAATGAATACATATCTCATGATGTAAGTAGTTCTTGGGTACTACTATAGTACAAGATATAATGAAGGGCAAACAGAATCACTGTGATGACAATTACTACACAGGAGTGAGACATCGGCCTCCCAAATCCCAAAATTCTTTTGTCATCATTGTAACATTTTGAAGGACTCTCATATTTTTGTTGTTTAACAATCTCACACTTTTTGTATGACCTCCAACACACCAGTCCATGTAAGTAACACGAAAGGTCCACAACCAGGACAACAAAAATACCTCCCCAAATTCCCAAAATGGCCCTTCTGGAGAAATAATGACCATACATCCCCTTTAAGAATCACTTCCAGATGTATTTGTAAAAGAAAAGGAACAATTTAGGCAATTTTAATATACACTTCTGAGCAGTAAGCTTTAAGAATAACTGTCCAAACTCAGTTTAAGAACTCCTTTATGAAGGTAATTATTTTATCTTCAAATCTGTAGAACTGAAAAGCTTCTTCTACTCAAAAGGTTTACTTATCATGGAAAATATTAATTTTTGACCAAAAGCAAAGAATTATTTCTGCAATGTATTTATCTACTTGAGGAAGATGATTTATTTAGGCATAAACATTCCCTAAATGTATATGTTTTACAATTGAAAAAAGAGAATACAGGGTGATTTCATATTTAATCAAAATAATTTTAATTGAAAATAAATCATAGGGTATATGTATGGTCAGGCCACTAAAGATGGCTGCTCTGCAGCTTTCTGTCCATCCCCTGCAGGACCAGTGCCTGCTTTACCTACACCCTATGCACATGACTGACCTTCCTAAGTACTGATAACTTGCCCCAGGCTCCAGCTGGTGATTGTTCTTATCAAAGGGGTGGTGAGAGGTGTGCCCCTCTGCTGTTTTCCCTGATAATTAATGAGCCCACCTGAGCCTTGCTTCAGATGTGTAAGCTGCCCCATCCGTTAGACCACTGATGTCTCTGTTGCTGACTCCAGTGTCTTTCTTTTGTCTTAAAACTGGGCAAGTACAGGTCTTATAGGCCTGTGGGGTTCAGCTCAACAGTATATCACAAGCACATATCTTCAAAATCTCTCCCCAAATGCAATGAGATATTCCCTAAACAAATGCAGTGTTTACAAAGGTTTAGGAGGTACATTCAGGGAAGAAGATGACATAGAGTATATACTATTCTTGTATTCTAATCACTACCAGTTCAAGAGTTAGAAAATATCACAAAACACAAAATACTCAAACATTAGTATATGGTTATGAAGGGGGCTTCCGCAAAATCTAATGTAGAGAATTTAAAGTATATAAATTCTAATATAAATTGTAGGGATTGGAAATCTATTGTTTTAAATATTTCCTTGGTAATTATTAAATATTACATATATACATATGTGTGTGTATATATATATATATATGTACACACACATATATCTATAAATTTCCTGAAAGTATGTTCAGAATATTCCTGTTTTTCATAGCATTCTATGACCAAAACATTTTAAGAAATACCATTTTTTGAAATATATGAGCAAGTAGTGTTAGTGCCTGACAATAAGCTTTTTTGATTGCTGAGGCATCCATTTCAAAGACATCCGTCTCAAACAAACATATTGCCAGCTGTATGACACAGCTACTAACAAAACAACTAGATAAGGAACGAGGCTGCCCTACCCATGAAGTTCCCTTTATAAAAGCCCCGGGTGACCTAGATCAGGGGACCCCAACCCCTGGGCCACGGACAGGTACCGGACCGTGGCCTATTAGGAACCGGGACACACAGCAGGAGGTGAGCGGCAGGAGAGCCAGCGAAGCTTCATCTGTATTTACAGCCGCTCCCCATCGCTTGCACTACCACCTGAGCTCTGCCTCCTGTCAGATCAGCAGCAGCATTAGATTCTCATAGGAGCAAAAACCCTACTGTGAACTGCACACACGAGGGATCTAGGTTGCACGCTTCTTATGGGAATCTAATGCCTGATGATCTGAGGCGGATCTGAGGCAGTGATGCTAGCACTGGGGACTGGCTGCAAATACAGATTATCATTAGCAGAGAGGTTTGACTGAACAGAGACCATAATAAATCAATTGCTTGCAGACATATCAAAACTCTATCACTGAGTGGCAAGTGACAATTAAGCTGCATCTGGTGGCAGGCTTTATAGTGGCAAGTGAGTTGATGTACTTCAATTGTACAGCTGCATCTGGTGTCAGGCTTTAAGTCAGAATCCGACACTTATTTCTGTCTGTGTGTGACCTGCCCGTTATTTTATTTATGACTTCCATCCGAACCTCTTTCCCGCACTGCGCACTTGTCTCAGTCACAGTTTTGGTAAGCCCGCAAACTAACCCTAGCCAAAGTAAGTAAAAAAAACCCGTCTCTGGAGAGCTTTTTTGAAGGGGGGAAAGACCCAATGGTGAGACAGCAGAAGACTCTAAGACTGGCCACAAAAGGAAAACTGCATTTAAAAGAAAATACCAAGAGTCCTACTTAAATTATGGGTTCATTGCAACAGGCGAGTCACATTCTCCAAGTCCACTTTGTATAATATGTGGTGACCGGCTATCCAACGAAGACATGAAAACTTCAAAACTGCTTTGCCACATGGAGACCAAGCACCCGGCATTCAAAGACAAGCCTTTGGAGTTTTTCAAAAGAAAAAGACGTGAACACAAAGAACAGAAGATATTACTGAAGGCCAACACTTCATCAAATGTGTCTGTCCTGAGAACATCATTCTTAGTGGCTAACCACATTGCTAAAGCTAAGAAGCCCTTTACTATGGATGAAGAGTTGATTCTGCCTGCTGCTAAGGACATTTGTCATGAAATTTTAGGAGAGGTTGCAGTTGAGAAGGTGGCACATGTTCCTCTTTCGGCTAGCATCATAACTAGATGAATTGATGAAACAGCAGAAGATACAGAGGCACAATTGTTAGAGAGGATTAATGAGTCCACACGGCACACAATCCAGGTTAACAAGTCTACCGATGGTGACAAGGCAACAATGCTTGTTTCTGTGCTAAATATTTTTCAGGAGGATGTCCGTAAGGATATGTTATGTGCACTTTTGTTGCCAACCAACACCACAACTGCAGAACTAGTCAAGTCTTTGAATGATTACATATCAGGAAAACTGGTCATTTTGTGTCGGGATATGCATGGACAGAGTGGCTGCCATGACTGGACGGCTTTCTGGTTTCTCTACTCAGGTCAAAGAGGTTGCTTCTGAATGTGAGTCTACACACTGTGTCATCCATAGAGAAATGCTGGCTAGCCGAAAAATGTCACCTGAACTTAACAACGTTTTGCAGGATGTGATTAAAATCATCAGCCACATTAAAGTACATGCCCTTAACCCACATCTGTTCACGCAGCTCTGTGAGGAGATGGACACAGAACACACATGTCTGCTCTTATACACAGAGGTGAGATGGCTTTCCAAAGGGAGATCACTGGCCAGAGGTTCTGAGTTACGAGAGCCGCTCCTGAGATTTCCTTTAGAAAAACAGTCACCACTGGCAGCACATTTCAGTGCCACAGAAACCGTCCCAAAACTTGCTTATTTGTGTGAAATATTCAACCTGCTCAACGAACTCAATCTGTCACTGCAGGGGAGAACGACAACTGTGTTCAAGTTGGCAGATAAAGTGGCTGCCTTCAAAGCCAAACTGGAATTATGGGGGCGACGAGTGAACATTGGGATTTTTGACATGTTTCAAACATTAGCAGAGATTTTGAGAGACTGAGCCAGGGCCTTCTTTCTCCCAGCTGGTGCATGATCACCTATCTCAGCTTTCAAAAGAGTTTGAGCATTACTTCCCAACAACAAAAGACCCCTGAACTGGGAAGGAATGCATCTGCGAACCGTTTGTGAATAAGCCAGGTGAATCGGCTTCGTCTGTGCTAGAAGAGGATCAACTGCTTGAGATCGCAAATGATGGTGGCCTTAAAAGTATGTTTGAAACAACTTCAAATCTCCATACGTTCTGGATTAACGTCAAGGTGGAATATCCTGAGACTGCCACAAAAGCATTGAAAAGCCTGCTTCCATTTCCAACGTGCTATGTTTGTGAAGCAGGGTTTTCCGCAGTGACGGCGACCAAAATGAGATTATGCAGAAGACTGGACGTAAGCAAAACACTTCGGGTGTCACTGTCTCCCATCACCCCCAGATGGGACCATCTAGTTGCAGGAAAACACGCTCAGGGCTCCCACTGATTCTGCATTATGGTGAGTTGTGTAATTATTTCATCATATATTACAATGTAATAATAATAGAAATAAAGTGCACAGTAAATGTAATGCACTTGAATCATCCCGAAACCATCCCCCCCACGCCCCTCCCCGTCCCTGGGAAAATTGGTTTCCACGAAACTGGTCCCTGGTACCAAAAATGTTGGGGACCACTGACCTAGATAACAGTTTTTCCCTTCCCTCACCCTAATTCTCACTCTTATGCTTTAAATTCAACAATAGTGAGCCCATAAAATCCTAGGCACCACACCCTCAGACCCCAATAAAGGCAGAATTCCAGGTCCAAATGCACACACACACACGCTTGGAACCAAGCAGGACCTAGTGGGGCTCCTGGGCACAGAAGCATTTCTGTTCCCTGTTTCTTGACTCCAGCCTCTGTGACCTTCCCTGAGTTCCAAAGGGCAGATGCAGACAGTTGCTTACCTGGGAAGGGAAAGGATGCAGAGACAAAGGAAGAGCAACCATGAAACAACAGTGAAGCCTTGGGGCAGGTCCTGGTTCCACCTCAAGGAACACACATAACAAGGTCTTTAAGTTATTTAAGATGTCAGCATTCTTCACACCAGAGAAAGACGACCTGAGGCTACATTAAAGGAACCAGAGAAGCTCACCAAGAAGAGTGCATGAGACCAGATTAAAGGAGTAGAAGTCCTGCACACGCCCTAGTCTTATCAGTAACCCCACCCTTGCTATAAGACTCCTTATCAAATCTTACTGGATTGGGAACATAGTTTTTCAGGGCAAAAGTCTGTTGTGCCCCCCTTTGCCTGGCAAAGCAATAACGCTATTCTTTTCTGCTTCACCCAAAACTCTGTTTCTAAGATTTGATTCGGCACTGGTGCACAGAGGCCGAGCTTTCAGAATCAATCTCTCTCTCTCTCTCTCTCTCTCGCCCCGCCCCATGATCTCCCTAACCGGCTCTCAGGGCTGCCATGTAGCCTCTGGAACGTGTGATAACAAACCTTGTTTTTTCAGTTACCTGCTGGTTGTCAGTGAGGTGCATCTTGCAATAATAAGAAGAACCACAAGCCTGGCTCCTACTGTCTAAATGTCTGTGGGGGATCCACACAAGCAACATAGCCCAGTGAGTGCCTCAGGCATCCCCAGACAATAGCATCACTAATCATACATAGTCTGAGACCAACAGGCAACAGAACATCTCATTTGTAGTTAAATCTTTAAGCTGCATTCTGGGAAAAATTATCTATTGGGTGGAAATGGTAGAGTTTACATGATAACAAAGGCTAATCATAATTATTCCCTGCTTCATTACATACTGCAGCACCAACATCATTCTGTTGCTTGAATGGAAAAACATATTTACTTTCTCATATTTTTATTAACTTTATTTTGAATAACATAAGGATTAAGCCCATATATTTAACTTTCTCATATCCATATCAGCTATTGTTTGCATAGTTGATTCATCCTTATAACATGGTGTGTCAATCAGTTACTGCCACCACAATACTATACAACAAAGCATCAGAAAATACTCTCATGTGCCTCTGGGGCAGAGAGCTGAAAGATTCTGAGCCACACTGGGCTCAGCCTGGCTCCAGGCTTCAGTTTGAGTCTGGGTCAGCTCCATCTTTCTCTCTAACTTCTTTGACTAATGGACTAGCTGAGGTAACATTTCATGGCAGTGAGAACAGAAGTCAGAAGTGGAAGAGAGTCATCATGACCACACAAAGGTATTCAATCTTCTGCTACCATCACATCTACTCACTGCCTATGGGTTCAAGCAAGTCACTTGGTTGGCAGTTCTAGGGCAGTGTGGGCCATCCATCCTGTGATGTGGAATATTTGTACTAGTAAAAGGAGAATCAAGGCTTGTGACCTTGTGACAATTTAGTTTACATATAGGATACTAATGGCATCACTGGGTTTAGAGTACTAAGACTCAAATTTATGCAATGATACTACACATTTCGACGAGGCAATATAGGAAAATATTTATCATCTGTAACATAATACTAATGTCTATTTTTAAAAGCTTCATATGACATGATATATTAGGTATACATGTTTTATAAGCTGTAAACAATAACACAAACCTGACAAGGACCGACAAGTTGACGAAGGAGTAAGATGTGGAGATCCCAAATACATCAAAAATACATCTAAATGTGGAACAGCTCCTACAGAACACCTACTGAACACTGGCAGAAGACCTCAGACTTCCCAAAAGATAAGAAACTCCTCATCATACCTGGCCATGTGGCTGACAGGATCTTGGTGCTCTGGCCGGGTGTCAGGCATGAGCCTTGGAGGTCGAAGACCCAAGTTCAGCACATTGGACCACCAGAGACCTCCAGGACCTACATAATATCAATTGGCAACAGCTCTCCCAGAGATCTCCATCTCAACGCTAAGACCCAGCTCCACTCAACAACAAGCAAGCTACAGTGCTGGACACCCCATGCCAAACAACTAGCAAGACAGGAACACAACCCCACCTATTAGCAGAGAGGCTGCCTAAAATCATAATAAGTTCACAGACGTGCCAAAACACACCACCAGACGTGGTCCTGCCCACCAAAAACACAAGATCCAGGCTCATCCACCAGAACACAGGCACCAGTCCCCTCCACCAGGAAGCCTACACAACCCACTGAATCAACCTTACCCACTGGAGGCAGACACCAAAAACAATGGGAACTACGAACGAGCAGCCTGCAAAAGGAGACCCGAAACACAGTAAGTTAAGCAAAAGAAGAAGACACAGAAATACGCAGCAGATGAGCGAGCAAGGTAAAAACCCACCAGACCTAACAAATGAAGAGGAAACAGGCAGTCTACCTGAAAAAGAATTCAGAGTAATGATAGTAAAGATGATACAAAATCTGGAAAGAGAATGGAGAACATACAAGAAACATTTAACAAGGACCCAGAAAAACTAAAGAGCAAACAATGATGAACAACATAATAAACGAAATTAAAAATACTCTAGAAGGAATCAATAGCAGAATAATTGAGGGAGAAGAATAGATAAGTGACCTGGAAGATAAAATAGTGGAAATAATTACTGTAGAGCAGAATAAAGAAAAAAGAATGAAAAGAATTGAGGACAGTCTCAGTGACCTCTGGGACAACATTAAACATACCAACATTTGAATTATAGGGGTCCCAGAAGAAGAAGAGAAAAAGAAAGGGACAGAGAAAATATTTTAAGAGATTACAGATGAAAACTTCCCTAATATGGGAAAGGAAAGAGTCAATCAAGTCCAGGAAGCGCAGACAGTCCCCTACAAGATAAATCCAAAGAGAAATATGCCAAGACACATATTAATCAAACTATCAAAATGAAACACAAAGAAAAAATATTAAAAGCAGCAATGGAAAAGCAACAAATAACATACAAGGGAATCCCCATAAAGTTAACAGCTGATCTTTCAGCAGAAACTCTGCAAGCCAGAAGGGACTGGCAGGACATATTTAAAGTGATGAAGGAGGAAAAACCTACAACCAAGATTACTCTACCCAGCAATGATCTTACTCAGATTTGATGGAGAAATTAAACTTTACAGACAAGCAAAAGGTAAGAGAATTCAGCACCACCAAACCAGTTTTAAAACAAATGCCAAAGAAATTTCTCTAGGCAGAAAACACAAGAAAAGGAAAAGACCTACAATAACAAGCCCTAAAAAATTAGGAAAATGGTAATAAGAACATACATATCAATAATTAACTTCAATGTAAACAGATTAAATCCTCCAACCAAATACATGGACTGGCTGGATGGATACAAAAACAAGACCCATATATATGCTGTCTATAAAAGACCCACTTCAAACCCAGGGACACATACAGACTGAAAGTGAGGGGATGGAAAAAGATATTCCATGCAAATGGAAATCAAAACAAAGCTGGAGTAGCAATACTCATATCAGACAAAACAGACTTTAAAATAATGACTATTACAAGAGTCAAAGAAGGACACTACATATTGATCAAGGGATCAAGCCAAGAAGAATAATTATATAACAATATAAATATTTATGTACCCAACATAGGAGCACCTCAATATATAAGGCAAATGTTAACAGCCATAAAAGGGGAAATCAACAGTAACACATTAATACTAGGGAACTTAAACACCCCAGTTTCACCAATGGACAGATCAACCAAAATGAAAATAAATAAGAAAACACAAGCTTTAAATGACACATTAAACAAGATGGACTTAATTGATATTATAGGACATTCCATCAAAAAACAACAGAATACACTTTCTTCTCAAGTGCTCATGGAACATTCTCTAGGATAGATCATATCTTGAGTCACAAATCCAGCCTTGCTAAGTTTAAGAAAACTGAAATCATATCAAGTATCTTTTCCAACCACAATGCTATGAGACTAGATATCAATTACAGGAAAAAAACTACAAAACATACAAACACACAGAGGCTAAATAATATGCTACTAAATAACCAAGAGATCACTGAAGAAATCAAAGAGGAAATCAAAAAATACCTAGAAAGAAATGGCAATGAAAACATGATGGTGCAAAACCTATGGGATGCAGCAAAAGCAGTTCTAAGACGGAAGTTTATAGCAATACAATCCTACCTCAAGAAACAAGAAAACTCTCAAATAAACAACCTAACCTTATACCTAAAGCAATTATAGAAAGACAAACAAAGAAACCCCACAAAGTTAGCAGAAGGAAAGAAATCATAAAGATCAGATCAGAAATAAATGAAAAAGAAATGAAGGAAATGATAGCAAAGATCAATAAAACTAAAAGCTGATTCTTTGAGAAGATAAACAAAATTCATAAACCATTAGCCAGACTCATCAAGAAAAAAAAGGGAGTAGACTCAAATCAACAGAATTAGAAATGAAAAAGGAGAAGTAACAACTGAAACTGCAGAAATATAGAGGATCATGAGAGATTGCTACAAGCAACTATATTCCAATAAAATGGACAACCTGGAAGAAATGGACAAATTCTTAGAAAAGCACAACGTTCTGAGACTGAATCTGGAAGAAACAGAAAATATGAACAGACCAATCACAAGCACTGAAATTGAAACTGTGATAAAATATCTTACAAGAAACAAAAGCACAGGACCAGATGGCTTCACAGGCAAATTCTATCAAACATTTAGAGAAGAGCAAACACCTATGCTTCTCAGACTCTTACAAAATATAGCAGAGGGAGGAACACTCCCAAACTTCTACAAGGCCAACATCACCCTAATACCCAAACGAGACAAAGACGCCACAAAAAAAAGAAAACTTCAGGTAATATCACGGATGAACACAGATGCAAAAATCCTCAACAAAATACTAGGAAACAGAATCCAACAGCACATTAAAATATTCATACTCCATGATCAAGTGAGGTTTAACCCAGGGATGCAAGGATTCTTCATTATATGCAAATTAATCAATGTGATACACCATATTAACAAATTGAAGGAGAAAAACCATATGATCATCTCAACAGAGGCAGGAAAAGCTCTTAACAAAATTCAACACCATTTATGATAAAAACTCTCCAGAAAATAGGCCTATAGGGAACTTACCTCAATATAATAAAGGCCATATATGACAAACCTACAGCAAACATAGTTCTCAATGGTGAAATACTGAAACAATTTCCACTAAGATCAAGAACAAGACAAGGTTGCCCACTCTCACCACTATTATTCAACATAGTTTTGGAAGTTTTAGATACAGCAATGAGAGACAAAAAAGAAATAAAATGAATCCAAATTGGAAAAGAAGTAAAAATGTCACTGTTTGCAGATGATGTGATACTAAACACAGAGAATCCTAAAGATGCTAACAGAAAACTACTAGAGCTAATCAATGAATTTGGTAAAGTAGCAGGACACAAAATTAATGCACAAAATCTCTTGCAGTCCTATTCATTAATGATGAAAAATCTGAAACAGAAATTAAGGAAACGCTCCCTTTTACCATTGCAACAAAGAATAAAATACCTAGGAATAAACGTACCTAAGGAAACAAACGACCTGTATGCAGAAAAGTATAAGACACTGATGAAAGAAAGAAAAGATGATACAAACAAATGGAGAGATATACCATGTTCTTGGATTAGAAGAATCAACATTGTGAAAATGACTATACCAACCAAAGCAATCTACAGATTCAATGCAATCACTATCAAACAACCAATGGCATTTTTCACAGAACTAGAACAAATAATTTCACAATTTGTACTGAATAGCCAAAGCAATCTTGAGAATGAAAAACAGAGCTGGAGGAATCAGGCTCCCTGACATCAGACTATATTACAAAGCTACAGTAATCAAGCCAGTATGGTACTGGCACAAAAACAGAAATATACATCAATGGAACAGGATGGAATGCCCAGAGATAAACCCACGCACATATGGTCACCTAATCTTTGATAAAGGAGGCAAGAATATACAATGGAGAAAAGACAGCCTCTTCAATAAGTGGTGGTGAGAAAACTGGACAGCTACATGTAAAAGAATTAAATTAGAACACTCCCTAACACCATATACAAAAATAAACTCAAAATGGATTAAAGACCTAAATGTAAGGCCAGACACTATAAAACTCTTTGAGGAAATCCTAGGCAGAACACTCTATGACATAAATCACAGCAAGATCCTTTTTGACCCACCTCCTAGAGAAATGGAAATAAAAACAAAAATAAACAGATGTGACCTAATGAAACTTAAAAGCTTTTGCACAGTAAAGGAAACCATAAACAAGATGAAAAGACAACCCTCAGATTGGGAGAAAATATTTGCAAATGAAGCAACTGACAAAGGATTAACCTCCAAAATATACAAGCAGCTCATGCAGCTCAATATCAAAAAAAACAAACTACCCAATCCCAAAATGGGCAGAAGACCTAAACAGACATTTCTCCAAAGAAGATATACAGATTGCCAACAAACACATGAAGGGATGCTCAACATCACTAATCATTAGAGAAATGCAAATCAAAACTACAATGAGGTATCACCTCACACCAGTCAGAATGGCCATCATCAAAAAATCTACAAACAATAAATGCTGGAGAGGGTGTGGAGAAAAGTGCACTGCTGGTGGGAATGTAAATTGATACAGCCACTATGGAGAGCAGTATGGAGGTTCCTTAAAAAACTAAAAATAGAACTACCATATGACTCAGCAATCCCACTACTGGCATACACCCTGAGAAAACCATAATTCAAAAAGAAGCATGTACCACAATGTTCATTGCAGCACTATTTCCAATAGCCAGGACTTGGAACCAACCTAAGTGTCTACTGACAGATGAATAGATAAAGAAGATGTGGCACATATATACAATGGAATATTATTCAGCCATTAAAAGAAATGAAATTGAGTTATTTGTAGTGAGGTGGATGGACCTAGAGACTGTCGTAAAGAGTGAAGTAAATCAGAATGAGAAAAACAAATACTGTATGCTAACACATATATATGGAATCAAAAAATAAACAATTGTTCGGAACAACCTAGTGGCAGGACAGGAATAAAGATGCAGATGTAGAGAATGGAGTTCAGGACATGGGGAGGGAGAAAGGCAAGCTGAGACGAAGTGAGAGAGTGGCATTGACATATATACACTACCAAATGTAAAACAGATAGCTAGTTGGAAGCAGCATAGCACAGGGAGATCAGCTTGGTGCTTTGTGACCACCTAGAGGGTTGGGATAGGGAGGGTGGGAAGAAGACACAAGATGCAGGGGATATGGGGATATATGTATACGTATTGCTGATTCACTTCGTTATACAACAGAAACTAGTGCACCATTGTAAAGCAATTATACTGCAATAAAGATGTTAAAAAAAAAAGAAAGAATAACACAAACCTAAGTCAAATACTTATAAATACTACCTAATTCAATGCAGATGATAATGGTTATTAAAATAAGATGGATCATGGTTCAAAACAAACCCACAAAAATGTATGTGAAAATACCCATACTCTCCAATAAATATAGCATATTCCAAATCACAAAATGTGTGATTTCGAAGTCAGAGAGGCATAGCAAATTTTAAATATCTCAGCAAGTAGGAGGATTTACTTCCCATTAACCTAAGACATTTATATAATACAGTATTTAAACAAAGTGAGTTCCCCAAGGATTCTATTTTTTTCATGGCACAGAGGGAAAACAGAATCTGGAGAAAGGCTTCCTTCAGTATAAGAGGACTAAGGAAACACGTGTTAAGGTTACTGTTGATGTTTTGATTTTCCTCTAAAGTAAATATGTAAGTAATAATAAAGACCACAAATTAATATCCTTGTTACAGTGTAAAAACCAACAAAAATACTATGAAAATAATATTTAAAAATTATATTTTATATTTGATATGCCAGAAAGAGAAAATAAACCTTCAGTTTGAGACTGTATGGCCTAAAGGGAAAGGAAACTGCCCAGAGCAGCCTTTGGAAATGTAAAATTCTAAGTCATTAACAGAAGTCTTAGGAGAAATGTAATATGGATGGATTCTGTCACCAGTATGAGGCCAATATGGATATTTTGTGCTGTTTATAATCATTTCTAACATTATTGAATACCTAATTGTGCCAGGTACCATTCTAAATACTAACATTTAGCATTATTAATTGTAACAGAAAATTATGAATAGCAAATTTTGCAAAGAAGATGACATGATACCACATTCATCAGTTAGAAATTGTGACCATTAATGTACAAGAGAAAATTCAGTGGCTTAAGAAAGATATAGAAAATGTGGAAATTAAGATAGAGTGAATTGAAGTAACTTGTCCAGGATGTCATATATAGTAAATGGTAGAGTTAGGTTTCAAACCCACTAGCTATGTCAACTAAACCCATCTGCTTATCTACTGGACTACAGTAGATAAGCCCTATATAGCTTTTATATCCCTGAAAAACATACTACATTTATATGTCCCACTTTTGGCCCCTCCTGGAAAAACAGAAAGACAATAACTTTCAATATCATTTATGTTATTTTCAAGGCTTATAACCTTCTTTAGGATGCAGAATCCAAATTTCATTCATGTACGTTTCTTTTACAAAACTTAGATCCATTTTTTTGTAGTTAAATATGATGCTGTTTCTAAGTTTCCAAATAAGTCCTCCAGAGCAGTGACTTTTTAATGTGATTAAACTTAATTCGTTATAATAAGGAATTCAATATTAAGTAGTTATTGTTATTTTCAAAGAAATAGTATTGCTCAAAAAAACCACTATGTTTTAGAGAATCTATAATTATTTTGCTATCAAATAACAAGCACTACCAAAATTGTCCCCAAAACCCCAATAAGACTCTTTTCGTCAGTTTCTAAACATTCCACTGAAATGCAAAAGTAACATATAGTGAAAAGAAAGCATCTAAAAACCAAAACAGAAAGTGGATGAAGATGTAAGTGTGCTCCTTCACTGTGTTATGTTCAAAATAAGATTTATCCTTAATACAATAAAAAGAAGCTGGTCTGACACTGTGATTCATTCTCAGTTCCTTCTTATAATGAAACTCTTAATCAGAAATAAATGATGTACTTCTAATGGGTTAATCATTTATTTTAGAATGTTTTCCTTAATACACAGTTATTTTTGATAATTTACTTAAAATTATCATACCACAAATACACACTTTAATATTCCAATATAACTTGACTCAGATAGATACTTTTTATTCATGGCAATATAGTCAGCTCATATCCATTTCTTTCATCTTCACATGTCGTATATTAGAAAGCATTCCAAAAAGATGCCTTGGAGAGAGTATTATTTTTAAATCAAAGGCCCAGCACTGAGTCACCTGCTGTGTGACTCTGAGAACATAATATTTAAAAGCACGAGTCTTTTTCTTTTTTCTTCATAAAGTAGGAAAATATGATCAATGCACCTCTCAGCATTATTTAAGATTTAAACATAGTAATATGTGTTAAAGTGTTTATATACTCTAAATAATACACAAATATAAAATTAAATTCATTATTACCACAGCTTTAAAATCTAGGGTGTTTGCAGATACTTAAACACAAAAAGTTAGGATATTAGAAGAGCTAATTGATGCATGTGATTTAAATGTAATAATCTAATAGAACCTATTCCCACAGTGAAAATAATTATATCAAAAGAAAAGCAAATATGTGCAAAAGTCATTAACTATAGTATACTAGTTATCAAGTGTTACATGACAAATGGCCACAAAATTTAGCATCTTAAAATTACAAACTTTTAATCTCGTTGTTCTGTGGGTCAGGTTTCTGCGATTGGTTCTCCCAGAGCTTGAATTCGGTGGTTCTCACATGGAATTCTCACCAGGGTGCAATCAACATACTGGCAGAAGCTGCAATAATTTGAAGGTCTGACTGGAGCTTGAGGATCTATTGCCAAGATGATTCACTCACATGGCTGTTGGCAGGTGGCCTCAGCTCCTTGCCATGTGAGCCTTTGTAAAGGACTTCTTGAGTGTTCTCACATGACAGCTGTCTTTCCCCAATGCCAGGGATCCAAAAGAGAGACTAAGGGGGAGGCTGAGAGACTTTTAATGACTGACTCACAAATTATACAGTGTCACTTTTGCCATATCCTATTTGTTAGAAATAACTCACTAAATCCTGCCCACACTTAAGGGCAGGAGAATTAAGCTCTACTTCCTGCACGGAGAAGTATCAAAAACTCTGTGCACATATTTTATAAGCACTTCAAAGTTCAGTCCCACTATTCTAATTCAATAATTAAGTAGGTCTCATTCAGTCAGCATCAACTCATTTATTTTTATTATCATGAAGTTCCTACTAATGCTACTCTACAAATGATTATTTATAACACACATTCTCATGAGAGACATCACCCCAAGGGTGCTGAAACTGATGGTGCAGATAGTGAAAATTATTTATCTTACTTTTGCATAAAGCAGATATACATAAAGTATATAAACAAATATACAGTATACATGTGGTAAAAAATTTCACATGAAGGTAATTAGAAAACTAATGTATAAAAAAGCTCCTTGGTGGGGGGTAATAATAGAAAAAAAGTTGAGCAGAACTGATTTAACTTCTTTCTGTTTTAACAAGATAGAGATTTAAGTTGTCTAATTATTGAAATATTTTTACATATGTGAGGTATAGTTGCTCAACAGTTAAATACTTTAAGAAGCAACTATCTGCTTATCTGGCTAATTGAACCAACACCTTTTTCACACATTCACCAAAAAAAATTACATCAATTCACACACACAAACATACATATATATAATTAAAATGGTATTTAGACCATGAGTTTAATCAAGCTCTTCCATATCCATTATCACAATAGAGCATCAGAGTCAGTATGGAGAATTAGAAAAGGCACAGAATAAGGGCACTCTTGAGTCACTATTATCATTACTACAACTTTTATATTTAGATAAAATCAATAAATCTTATATTAAATTATAAGCCTAGTATTTGAGAAAAGTTTTGGTCTTAATGATATGTAGCTATGAGTCATACTCCTGACAGAGAAATAAACTAGAGCCAAGGGAGAAACACAAGTTTCAAAGTTAATGTCCACACTTATATCTTTAAATGAGTTGACAACAATAACAGAAATAACTATATATAAATAGAAATAATTTGCTTCATATTAACTTGGCCTTAAAGTTCCTGGTTTTCTCCTAATCATCAAGGGTTCTTCCCAAAAAGCAACATCTAAGCATGATAATTATCTACTTTACAGGCATCTATTTATTTTTAAACTGTTGTCTCTTTGCAATTCTACTGTCAGAACAGAATTTTCAACTTCTTTCCAAATTAAACACTACTGAACAGTGGTATAAAGTTGCATTGTGGAGTTAAACATGGAGTGTTAAAACCAGCTCCATCCCTCCCAGATGTGTGATTTTTATTCCAAACCATTATTAGTACCTATAATACTATATGATAGGCACTGTTTTAGGAGAAACAATACAACAGGAAACAAAATATTGTTTATATGCTCACCCAGTCTGCATATGAATGTTCCAAATTACCTAATATTCCTTTAGTTCTCCATCTCCCTATAAAATTGGGAAAGTATTGCACCCTAGACATAATGTTATTGCTTGAATTAAATATGATAATTCCTGTACCAAGCTTCACATACACACAGCAGATATAGTCCATAAATAATTGATATTTCTGCGATTTTAGGACCCATCTTAGTAATTTCTAGAATTTTTACTCTTTATTAAGATAATATCATTTTCCTTTATTTCTGAGATTGAATTTCACTTTTATTTTGATCCATAGACTATTAATGATAACCTACTGGGAGAAGAAACTTTCTTCTACAGAGTATTTGTTTAACATCCACTCCTATCCTTGAATCAAAATGTTTAAAACAAACAACAAAAATATTTGTTAAATCAGGTAATTAAAGAATAAGCTGTTGAGAAAAACTGCATACTATTGTGACCTCATTAACCAGGTTTATAGCTATTCCCCTTTAACAACAAAATATTCTTTCAGACTCAATTTAGGGCCCTATTCCAAACGCAGACCTACAGCTTTCTAGAGGGCATATAAAGGAAGTTAGTTAAGAAAGTTAAGGAAGTTAGTTAAGAAAGTTAAGGAAGTTCCCCTGGGGCAGGCTGGGTAGATTCAAATGTCAACAGAACTCAGAAGCCATGTGACCTTGGTAAACATCCGTACCCCAGTCTCATGTTAAGGTTCTCTCATCCAAACAATGGAGATAATAATAAATACTTCATAGAGTCATTGTGAAGGTCAAATGAAAGGTTCAAAGTAGCTCATACAGAATAAACATAAAGTAAACCTCAGAGAGAATGATTAATATTAGCAGATCTGGAATATCAAAGCATGCAGACATAACAGCTGGCTTCATTATATAAGGTGCATGAGTTAGGCAGTACGTTTGGGAGACCATAACAGAAGACCTAGCAACTTATCCAATGTATAAAGTTTTATTTTTTTTATGTAACATGAAATCCAGTGGTACAGGGCTATTATAAAAGCTCCAGAATGACATAAGAAGCTCGTCTTTTTTTTTTTTAACTTTCTCCCTGTCCATTCTTAGCTCAAGGTTCCTATGCTCAGACTACTTCTTCATGGCCCAATATGGCCTCTGAAGCAATAGGTCATCATCTATAGAAAGCATGTAAGAAGAAAGGAGAATAACAAAAAAGTGTACATCACAGTTGAGTTAGAACCTTTCATAAAGGTTTCCCAGAATCCACCCCAACTGACATCCTTTTATAGCTCGTTAGCAATCCTTACCAGCTAGAAAAGCTGGAAAATCACCAACTTAAATAAAATCAGGTTACATTGTTTTAAGGGGAAAATAGATATCAGACAGTCAAGTAGCAGATCGCTCCTATACTAGGTTTTCTAAAAAGAGGGGATTTGAAGTTTAGCTAAAATTAGCTTAAACAGGCAGTTGATTCAAATAAAAAAAAATCTTCCATCAGGACACCTGCTTTAAAGTTTAGACTTGCAAACACAACACATCACACAGCTCAAATCTTAAATGTACTGAGTATTCTAGCAGGAGTTTCACTTTTGCTTGAAGCTTTGCCAAGAATTTATATAACTGCTCGTTATGTAGTATGATTCAAGGTAACTGCTTGTTATGTAGTACGATTCAAGGTCTCTAATTTACACAGACAGTCAATTTTCACACCACAAAACTATAATAGTAGGATAACTGTTGCTTAAGTGGTAAAATTAGGTAGCCATTTAGTATTTACGTTACAGCAACATGAAGCAAAGAAAACTAAGACATGCTACAAACCCTACAGTAAGTTGGCATTATACAGTCAGAATTTTAAAATTATCATTACACTCTGTCATCATAATGATAAAGAGAAAAAGATAGGGAGAGATCGGGAAACCACATTCCATATTATTTGTCTAAAATGACACGGCTCCTTTTTTGAGGTGAAATATCAAAAAACATCTATGGTTACCATAGTAACAACATTAAAAATAAAAAGAAAATGTGGAGTGTTTTCAAATGATAAGTTCATGTAAAATACTGAGAAATCAAATGTATCTTGAAGCTTAATATTGCAAGACATGTATGAGACCATAAATTGTAAATTCTAAATATTCTCAACTTTATTAAGAAATATAAATTAATTTCATTAAAGGATGAGTATTGAAAAGTATTGTTTTAGTAATAAAAAAAGAGTCCTAGTATTCTAAGAGTGGGATATCTTTTACTGAAAATTTTAAAAATATCTCCAAGATGTGAAAGTAATCATCATAAACTGCTAGTTGTGTAAACATGCCAAAAAAACAAGCAGAGGCTCATATGAGCATACATGAAACTGCACTCTTTCTTTTCCACTGATGTGTATTTGCTTCTATGGGATGACTGTGAATGTAATTGCTATGGACAAGTCTGACTTGACGCTTCCAACAACATCACTTTCTATGCCTCCAATTCCAGTTTTCCTGTCTCGCTTCGTGACACTGCTCTTCCCCTAGATAAATAGGGACAAATCACTAAATGACAGCCTGATCCATTCCCCAACAAGTCTCTTCCACCAAAGTATGTCCTGATTTCCACCTGTTTGCTCTCTTTATTTCTACCATACTAGTGCGAGCTAACACTGCATCCTCTCTGGAGTCAGGTATCATCCTCCTAACTGATCTTCCTGCTTCTGCTCTTGCCCTCTCAGTTGATTATCCACAAAGTAGCTGGAGTAATCTTCATAACTTTATGTCGCTCCACTTTAAACTTCTCCATGTCTTATCACTGTGCTCAGAATACAATATAAATTTTTTATTTTGGTCTGCAAGGCTCGGTATGATCTAGCTCTCATCTAACTATTGACTTCATACTTACTCTAGCTATTGTGACCTGGCAAGCTTAGCTTCCATCTGCCTTTGAGCACCTAAGTTAGCTCTGCATATGGACGTTTGCACTGTGGTCCACTCTGACCAGGAAGTTTTCCTCCCTTTCAACTGGCTTCTTCATGTTGTTTACTTTTCAGTTCAAATTCCTTAGAAGCCTTCTCTGTCCTGCCCATAAATAAAAACTTACTGTCATTTGGCCCACAACCCTTCTCTGTTTTATTCTCATAATAATCCTTATTACTATCTGCAATAACTTTGTTTCATTAATTTAATTAACTAGTTATTTTGTCTACGCTTATCAAAATGTAAGGTCTTTGAAAGCAAAGACGTTATCTGCCTTTTTACTACTATTGTGCCAATGCTTGATCAGTGTCTGGTATTCAATAAGAACTCAATATATATTTTTAATAAGAGGTTTTAATAAAAATTTTGCAGAAGTAATTATAATGAATGAAAGTATCACCCATGACCAAATGACATGATTTACGGTGATTATTATAATGTCATCTAAAAATGATATTCATCTCAGAAATACGCATTACCTAAAATGTGCATTAAAACACATATCTGCGGGAAGCAGAAATCATTACATTATTGCTTTTGCTTAATGGCACGTTATGAATCCTCAAACTAAGAGAGAAGAATATCAAGACAGTGGAACAAATTTTTAGTCATCAGGAAAAAAAGTTATGCTGAAAGGTGGAGTTAGGAGAAGAAATTTGAAAATTTTCAGACATCTGCTAAAGCGAGCCCTCGAAAAGAAATTAGAGGGCTTCCCTGGTGGCGCAGTGGTTGAGAGTCCGCCTGCCGATGCAGGGGACACGGGTTCATGGCCCAGTCCACGAAGATCCCACATGCCGTGGAGTGGCTGGGCCCGTGAGCCATGGCCGCTGAGCCTGCGCGTCCGGAGCCCGTGCTCTGCAACGGGAGAGGCCACAACAGTGAGAGGCCCGCGTAGTGAAAAAAAAGAAAAAAGAAATTAGAGCACTGTGTGCCAGTGCTTAAAGGGAAGAAAAATTAATGGAAGAGAGAAAATATTAGACAAACAGTAAGGAAAAAGGTCCTTTACAAGCTCCAAACATTACTAGCTACAAACAAATGATTATTATATCTAAGCCTAAATTCTCTCAAGAAAGTGTTGAAGGCAAAACCTAAAAATAACATGAAATAAAATAAAAAAGGAGAATTCTAAAATCAACAATCAAAATCAAACAATAACAATAAAATCTTCCAGAAATTTCAGCAGAATAAGTATAGTATTAGAAAGTACAATTACTGAGCGTACATTAGACTCCCAGGACAGGGTCAAATAGCATGAAATTCATAATCCCCTCTTCTTCCTCATGATCAGATTTCAACTGTTCCTTTCTTTTCCCTTTTCAATCTATTTTTCCTTTTTCTTCATTCTTCATATTTTCCATTATTCTCCAAATCCATTCCCTAAATCAGAGGCTGGGTCAAAACCCAGCTCTACCATATTTATTTTTTTTAAACATCTTTATTGGAGTATAATTGCTTTACAATGGTGTGTTAGTTTCTGCTTTATAACAAAGTAAATCAGCTATACATATACATATATCCCCATATCTCTTCCCTCTTGCATCTCCCTCCCATCCTCCCTATCCCACCCCTCTAGGTGGTCACAAAGCACCAAGCTGATCTCCCTGTGCTATATGGCTGCTTCCCACTAGCTATTTATTTTACATTTGTCTACCATATTTGAATTGGATGGCACTGGACAAATTACTTGGCTTCAATGAGAATTAATTCTCTTGTGAGTAGAAGAAAAATAAAAACTCTATCCATATATGTTTTTGTAATATGTCTTAATTAGTATTTCTCAAAATTTTTGGTCTTTGAACTTTTTACACACTTAAAAATTATCAGGCCCCCCAAAAGAGATGTTATTTATGTGGGATGTATCTTAATAGATTTACATTTACCATATTGGAAATTTGAATTGAGAAAATATTTTAAATATGTATATATTAATTTACTTAAAACAAGCGTGATAAGCCTGTCACATGTTAATATAAAGACATTTTATGAAAATTAACTCTATTTTCTAAGACAACAACAAAAATAGTGAATTAAGTTTTTGCAAGTTCCTTAAAGTCTAGCTTGGTAGAAGAGAGCTGAATTCTTTTATCTGCTTCCACATTTAACATGTTGCTATACTTTGTTTGAAGTTTATGAAGAAATTCTTATCTTACAGTATTTTAATAGCATATTTCAACAGTCATTTCAGATCATCTTAGATCTCTTCCTAGATACTACACTGAAACTCATTAAGTGGTAGTTTCTTAAGAAGAGAAAGGATAAATTGGACTTCATCAAAATGAAAAAATTCTGCTCTTCAAAACATACCATTAAGAAGATGAAAAGTTTAGACACAGACTGAGGGAAAAGATTTGAAAATCACACAACTGATAAAAGAGTTGTATGTAGAATACATTAGGAGCTCTCAAAACTCAGTAAGAAACCAAACCTCTGAATAAAAAATAGACAAATGATTTGGGCAGACACTTCACCAAAGAAGATAAACAGATAGCAGAATTGTAGGCTTGCAGAAAATACAAACTAAACAACAGTGAAGCAAATCATTCATTGCCAGTGGATAGTAGTGGGGCAGGTGGCATGAAAAGGAGGAATGAGTGGTTGCTCTAGAGCATGGGAAATTGAGGTCTGATGGACTTGTTCATTATCTGTCTTGATTGAACTGATGGGTTCACAGGTGTATACGTTAGTCAAAAGTTAGTCAAAACATACCAAACTGCATGCGATAAATATGTGGAATTTATGGTATGTCAATTAAATCTCAGTAGACATATTAAAAATAGATATATATTCAACTGTCCAAATTTAGTAACATTCAAAAATATTCATTTTTATTAAGGATGTTTTATTATACACACACACCCCCCACACACATATATATATATATTTTTTTTTTGGTCATGCCACACAGCTTGCAGAATCTTAGTTCCATGACCAGGGATTGAACCCGTGCCCCATGCAATGGAAGCACAGAGTCCTAACCACTGGACTGCCAGGGAATTAGCAATTAAAGACATTCTTAAGTGAAATTCGGTTTTTTTATTTGCAAGGGGGCGGGAGCAGTACATGGCAGTGAAGAACAGTGACTACTAATATGTTTTGGTGTCACTAACTTGACTTGTGCTAAGACACCAGTACTTTTACACACTATGTTTTCACACCATCAGAGTAAATGTTACCAGAGAGAGTTGTTTAGGATAAATCAGATAATTTTAAAAAATGTATTAAACATTGGATTATGTCATCACTCTTTATTGTTGTTGATAAGCATCCACATACATGCACACACACATAAACACACACACAGTCACACTAACATCTTCTTCTTCAGAGATAATTTGGGACTGACACTGGATGGAAGGAAAACATCAAGTCCAGCTCCACTAGTAAATTCATCCATAGGTCAGATATTCACTTACTGTTTGCAGTTAAATCTGTAATTTAACAAGTTATTCTTTTACTGCAAAGAGGCAGTGTCATCATTTGCTTTACTGATTTTTTCATCCAGCAAGCATTCAGTTGTGTCAACTGTACAATGCATTGTTGGTCTCTCAGCCATTGTGTATTCTCTCCAGTCAATGAAATATGACAACTCACTCTGGAAGATATTTCTCTGACTTCTTCATTTCTAAATTGAAAATATGTGAAAACAATTGTTGGCTGTAAAGACATTACTATGACTGCATTCATACTTTCTATTTCTCTCTAAAAGAAATTTTTTTTCTGAATGTTTGGACTCAACATGGAATTGAAATTTAACTGGTACCACATACAAGTGGAATATGTTCTGTTACATGAGATACAATTTGGTGAATTACTAATATAAACAAAGCCAATAAGAAGCTATGCATTTCATAATTGTGTTTTTCATTGGCAATTTTGCACTATTTCTCCTTTCCATGAATCAGAGAGAACTTTTTGGTATGTCAGTTTATATATACATATTTTCAGTATTTTTAGATGTAGGTAGTATAATTTACAGTGAGAAAGTGAGTTTTCTCATCTTTCATTAAGCTGATGATCCACGTTTAAATATAAGTTGTTCAGTTTAATGGGAGAAAAGGCAAAACTGTGGAAGTGCTAAAAATAAAAATTGAAAGATGAGAGAAGAAACAGAGTCATACTGGCTTCACTCTCCATGGACATATTTTTAGTCAATTCACCTATTTTGAGGTCCACTTCCCCTCTTCACTTTTTTCCTCCAGATTACAAATCTGGAGACTGCATAGATTAGTTTGCTTTCCTCACTGCTATCCCAGCCTGGCCATATTATAGGCTTCGAGTATCTAGGCTCTATTTTATTCATTATCACCTTCCCCTCTATTTCTTCTAGAGCTTTATTAAAATCTTTAATGGTCCAAAGAATCCTTTTTTCTAACCAATAGAGTCATTTCATTTTGTGGCTGTTTACCATCATTACATTGTTTCCTTAAAGAACAGGAAGCAAATGCATCTACTCAAGTCTTCATCTTGATGGACCAACAATTTAGTTGCATTTCATTTGAATGTCTCTTTAATTATTGTAAATTACAAAATTATAATTAGGAATTTTAATGGTCTTTTCAAGTGCACATGGAACATTCTCTAGGATTGACCACATAGTAGGGCACAAAACAAGCCTCAATAAATTTAAGAGTATAGAAATCTTCTCAAACATCTTTTCTGATCACAATGGCATGAAACTACAAATCAACCACAGAAAAAGAAATGAGAAAAAAACAATTACATGGAGACAAAACAACATGCTACTAAAAAACCAATCAGTCAACAATGAAATCAAAGAGGAAATTAAAAAATACCTTGAGACAAATGACAATGAAAACACACCATATAAAATCTATGGGATGCAGCAAAAGCAGTTCTTAGAGGGAAGTTCATAGCAATACAGACCTTCCTCAAAAAGACAAGAAAAACCTCAAATAAACAGCCTAATCTACCACTTAAAAGAATTAGAAAAAGAGGAACAAACAAAACTTAAGGTTAGCAAAAGGAAGGAAATAATAAAGATCAGAGAGGAAATAAATAATATAGAGATTTAAAAAACAGAAAAAATAAATAAAACCAAGAACTGGTTCTTTGAAATGGTAAACAAGATTGACAAACCTCTGGCCAGGCTCATCAAGAAGAAAAGAGAGAAGACCCAAATAAACAAAATAAGAAATGAAGGAGGAGACATCACAACTGATACTGCAGAAATAAAAACAAACAAACAAAATAAGAGAATACTATGAACAATTATATGCCAACAAATTTGATAATCTAGAAGAAATGGACAAGTTTCTAGAAACATGCAGCCCACCAAAATTGAATCAAGAAGAAATATAATCTCCAAAATTTACAAGTAGCTCATGCAGCTCAATAACAAAAAAACAAACAACCCAATCCAAAAATGGGCAGAAGACCTAAATAGACATTTCTCCAAAGAAGATATACAGACTGCCAACAAACACATGAAAGAATGCTCAACATCATTAATCATTAGAGAAATGCAAATCAAAACTACAACGAGACATCATCTCACACCAGTCAAAATGGCCACCAAAAAATCTAGAAACAATAAATGCTGGAGAGGGTGTGGAGAAAAGGGAACACTCTTGCACTGCTGGTGGGAATGTGAATTGGTACAGCCACTATGGAGAACAGTATGGAGGTTCCTTAAAAAACTACAAATAGAACTACCAAATGACCCAGCAATCCCACTACTGGGCATATACCCTGAGAAAACCATAATTCAAAAAGAGTCATTTACCAAAATGTTCATTGCAGCTCTATTTACAATAGCCAGGAGATGGAAACAACCTAAGTGTCCATCATTGGATGAATGGATAAAGGAAATGTGGCACATATATACAATGGAATATTACTCAGCCATAAAAAGAAACGAAATTGAGCTATTTGTAATGAGGTGGATAGACCTAGAGTCTGTCATACAGAGTGAAGTAAGTCAGAAAGAGAAAGACAAATACTGTATGCTAACACATATATATGGAATTTAAGAAAAAAATGTCATGAAGAACCTAGGGGTAAGACAGGAATAAAGACACAGACCTACTAGAGAATGGACTTGAGGGCATGGGGAGGGGGAAGGGTAAGCTGCGACAAAGCGAGAGAGTGGCATGGACATATATACACTACGAAACGTAAAATAGATAGCTAGTGGGAAGCAGCCGCATAGCACAGGGAGATCAGCTCGGTGCTTTGTGACCACCTAGAGGGGTGGGATAGGGAGGGTGCGAGGGAGGGAGACGCAAGAGGGAAGCGATATGGGAACATATGTATATGTATAACTGATTCACTTTTTTATGAAGCAGAAATTAACACACCATTGTAAAGCAATTATACTCCAATAAAGATGTAAAAAAAAGTTAAAAAAAAAAAAGAAGAAATAGATAATTTGAACAGACTAATTACTAGAAGTGAAATAGAATCTGTAATTTAAAAACTCCCTACAAACAAATGTCCAGGACCAGATGGCATCACAGGAGAATTCTACCAAACATACAAAGAAGAAATTATACTGATCTTTCTCAAACTCTTCCCAAAAACTGAAGAGGAGAGAACACTCCCAAAGACATTCCCAAAAACTGAAGAGGAGAGAACACTCCCAAAGACATTCTACAAAGCCACCATCACCTTGATACCAAAACCAGACAAAGACACCACCAAAAAATAAAATTACAGGCCAATATCTTTGATGAATATAGATACAAAAATTCTCAACAAAATATTAGCAAACAGAATCCAACAATACATAAAAAAGATCATACACGATGACCAAGTGGGATTCATCCCAAGTTCATAAGTATAGTTCAACATACGCAAATCAATCAGTGTGACACACCACATCAACAAAAGAAAATGCAAAAACCACATGATCATTTCTATAGATGCAGAAAAAGCACTTGACAAAATTCAACATCCATTCACGATAAAAACTCTTAAAAAAGTGGGTATAGACAGAACATATACCAACATAATAAAAGCTATTTATGACAAACCCACAACCAATATAATACTCAATGGTGAAAAGCTGAAAGCCTTTCCACTAATATCTGGAGAAAGACAAGGATGCCCATTTTCACCTCTTCTATTCAACACAGTATTGGAAGTCCTAGCCACAGCAATCAGACAAGAAGAAGAAATAAATGATATCCAAATGGGAAGAGGTAAAATTATCATTATATGCAGATGACAGGATACTATATATATAAAACCCTAAAGACTCCACACAAAATTTATTAGAACTGATAAATAAATTCAGCAAGGTAGCAGGATACAAGATTAACATACAGAAATCTGTTGCATTTGTTTATACTAACAATGAAATATCAGAAATGGAATGTAAAAAAAAATACCTTTTACAATCTCCCTGCCTCAAATAAAATACTTAGGAATAAACCTGACAAAGGAGGTGAAAGACTTACATGCTGAGAACTATACAGTAAAACACTAATAAAGGAAATTGAAGATGATTCAAAGAAATGGAAAAATATCCCATGCTCTTGGATTGGAAGAATTAATATTGTTAAAATAGCCATACTACCCAAAGCAATCTACAGATTTAATGAGATCCCTATCAAATTACCCATGACATTTTTCACAAAACTAAAACAAATAATCCTAAAATTTTTATGGCATCATAAAAGGCCCAGCATTGCCAAAGCAATCCTGAAGAAAAAGAACAACGCAGCAGGCATAACCCTCCTAGACTTCAGACAATACTACAAATATACAGTATCCAAAACAGCATGGTATTGCCACAAAAACAGACATATGGATCAATGGAACAGAATAGAGAGCCAAGAAATAAACCTACACACCTATGGTCAATTAATCTTCAACAAAGGAGGCAAGAATATACAATGGAATAAAGACAGTCTCTTCAGCAAGTGGTGTTGGGAAAGTTGGACAGCTGCACGTAAATCAATGAAATTAGAAAACACCCTCACACCATATACAAAAAATAAACTCAAAATGGCTTAAAGACTTAAATATAATACATGACACCATAAAACTCCTAGAAGACATTGTAGGCAAAACATTCTCTGACAAATCGTACCAACCTTTTCGCAGGTCAGTCTCCCAAGGCAGTTAGAAATAAAAACAAAACTAAACATGTGAGGCCTAATCAAACTTACAGGCTTTTGCACAGCAAAGGAAACCATAAACAAAATGAAAAGACAACCTACAGAATGGGAGAAAATATTTGCAAATGATGTGATCAACAAGGGCTTAATTTCCGAAGTATACAAATAGCTCATACAACTCAACAACAAGAACAAAAACCAACAACCCAATAGAAAAATGGGCAGAAAACCTAAGTAGACATTTCTCCAAAGAAGACATACAGATGGCCAACAGACACATGAAAAAGATGCTCAGCATCACTAATTATTAGAGAAATGCAAATCAAAACAACCAATGAGGTACCACCTCACACAAATCAGAATGGCCGTCATTAAACACTCTACAAATAACAAATGCTGAAGAGGATGTGGAGAAAAGGGAACCCTTCTACACTGTTCGTGGGAATGTAAGTTGGTATAGCCACTGTGGAGAACAGTATGGAGGTTCCTCAAAAAACTAAAAATAGAGCTACTGTATGATATAGCAACCCCACTCCTCGGCATATAGCCAGACAAAACTCTAATTCAAAAAGATACATGCACCCCTATGTTCATAGCAGCACTATTCACAATAGCCAAGACATGGAAACAACCTAAACGTCCACCAACAGATGAATGGATAAAGAAGATATTGTACATATGCACAATGGAATACTACTCAGCCACAAAAAATAACAGAACAATGCCATTTGCAGCAACATGGATCGACCTAGAGATTATCATACTAAGTGAAGTAAGTCAGAAAGAGAAAGACAAATACCATAAGTTATCACTTATATGTGGAATCTAAAATATGACACAGATGAACCTATCTATGAAACAGAAAGATTTATGGACACAGAGAAGAGACTTGTGGTTGTCAAAGGGGAGGGGGTTAGGGGAGGGATGAAGTGGGAAGTCTGGGTTAGCAGATGTAAACTATTACAGGTAGAATGGATAAATAACAAGGTCCTACCGTATAGCACAGAAAACTATATTCAATATCCTTTGATAAACCATAATGGAAAAGAATATTTTAAAAAATGTATATATATATATATATATATATATATATATATAAAACAATCACTTTGGTGTACAGCAAAAATTAACACTGTAAATCAACTATACTTCAATTTAAAAAAAGAATTTTAATGAACTCACTCTACATATATATAGATGTATATAAATACAAGTAATTAAATAGATGATAGATAGATGGATAGACAGAAAATAGCACAACAAATGTAGAGAGTGTCAATTATTCCGTGGACAAAATATAAAATTTAAAACAATGAGTGTGGTCACAAATTAGAAACTAACCTGCTTTCTCAAAAGGAATAATCAACTATTACAATTACAAAATCATAGGCAATAAGATAATGGGCTTACCATAGCTGCCAATAATAATGGATAGGTCTTGAATATTTAAAGTACCTTTTCAGTAATTATATATGCTTAGCCAGTTTGTACAAATACAAGTATCAGTTACAGGAGATTGTTTCTGGAACATGCCAGTCAACAATGCGAGCTGAATCTGCCCTCAGCCTTCCCAGCAGAAACCAGATGTGTGATTTTAAAAGGCCATCTTGGAATTAGATCTTCCAGCTTCAAGTATTTTCACCCCATCTATACAAGCCATCCCAAGCCATTCAGGTTGTCCAGATGAGGCCCCAGACATTATGGGCTATGATGGTATCTCCCCACTGCCCCCTCTCTGAGTCTCTGACTAACAGAGTCCATAAGAATAATAAAATGGTTTAGGTCATTTGACCTGGGGGTGGCTTATCACACAGAGATAGATACTGGGAACACCAGAAAATAGACAAATGGAGTGACACCAACCAAATAACGTTGTATTATCCATCACAAAAAAATATATACCACTCTGAGTTGCATGCAGATAAAACTTGTGCAAATAAAACATTCTCACAAAATGTCAAAGGACATTTGAAAAACATTATTTGCTTATTTAAAGTAAAATAAAATCACCTTAAGCCTTCCCTTTATTCTGTGTAATAGTATTGATTTTAAAATATTAAAATAATCCTTCAGCCAACCACTTTTCAAAAGTGATAGGTCTATACAGCCATATAAAATTGTTCTATTTCACAGTTTACTTTTCATTCTCCCTTTTTTATTGATCTCCAAAAGCTTTCAGAGGAGAGACTTTAGATTTAGGGTAAACTTAAGTATTTATTCTTTAGAAAATCTATTTTCTTCTTCCTACAAAACAGTTGGAAAGAGGATTTCTGTTGTAATTTGAAGATGGTACTTTGCACTTTGTAAGAAAAATATTTTAAGTAAATTACTTTGTTAAATTACACCATTATTAAAATACATAATTAAATAGATAATAGATAGATGGATACAAACAAATCTGATTTAGTAAATCAGTTACTTTATGCATAAATTTTGTGAGTTCAATTGAAATTTGGGATGTTTTCTTTGTTGAATCAAATATTTTCCTAATTGGAAATTAAAAACAAAGGGATGCAAGCTGTGTGGCAATTATCTGGTAATAGTTTACAAATAATAGTATTCTGTTTAAATTTAATTTTATTTTATTTTAAAGACATAGCACGTGGTGCTTTGGATTGACAGCTGGGATGATTGAAGGGCAGGTAGACTGCTGAGCATGGACTGAAATGTCTACATGGTCTCTCTAGCGTGGCATATCAGGGCTCCAAGCAGAAGTACTGAGAGCACGGTAGACCATTTGGGAGAGTTTTTATTTCAGGATCATTGCTTATGCGGAAGAGAAATACCTTTCAAAGTCTATCCTTACAAACCTCAATCTATAATCTACAAACTATTTCCAAAATCAGTTGCTATCTAGGGTGAAATAAAAATCCAAACTCATTTTCTCTTTCGTTCTATTAAATTTTGACAGCCTTGGAGATGTGGTTGCTTAAACCTAAGGTGGGCATTGGCATACGGGAAAAGGAAGACGTGGGCTTGCTAATTCAATGGTGCTTTTCTTTTAAAAAAAAATCCATATACATACAACTTATTTAAAGAGGTTTGAAAAGGCCCACATACGGCTTTTTGAAGCACTAATATTCTGAGAAATAGATATGTGTTCAGAGCACATACCAGAGAAATATTGCAAAGTACTTTATTCAAATAACATTAAAGATATTAATGATGCTTTAGTAATTAAAATTAAAGTCTAAATCCTGGCACTTAAAACAAATCTTGCTAAGAATGTAAAAGTTGAAATCTGCATCTAAAAAATTACTTGTAAAATAAACACGTAAATTTTATGGGGCTTCCCTGTGGCACAGTGGTTAAGAATCCACCTGCCAATGAAAAGGACATGGGTTCGAGCCCTGGTCCAGAAAGATCCCACATGCCGCGGAGCAACTAAAGCCGTGTGCCACAACTACTGAGCCTGCGAACCACAACTACTGAGCCTGAGTGCCACAATTACTGAAGCCCACGTGCCTAGAACCCGTGCTCCACAAAAAGTGAAGCCCCCACCCGTGCACCACAACGAAGAGTAGCCCCTGCTCGTCTCAAATAGAGAAAGCCCACGCACAGCAATGAAGACCCAATGCAGGCAAAAAATAAATAAATTTTTAAAATAAATAAGTATTGTGTACTTATTTTTTCTTGAAATATCCATTTAAGAACCATACACAGGAGGAGCTTCAAGATGGCGGAAGAGTAAGATGCAGAGATTACCTTCCTCCCCACAAATACATCAGAAATACATCTACATGTGGAACAACTCCTACAGAACACTTACTGAATGCTGGCAGAAGCCCTCAGACCTCCCAAAAGGCAAGAAACCCCCCACGTACCTGGGTAGGGCAAAAGAAAAAAGAATAAACAGAGACAAAAGAATAGGGACGGGATCTGCATCAGCGGGAGGGAGCTGTGAAGGAGGAAAGGTTTCCACACACTAGGAAGCCCCTTCGCGGGTGGAGACTGCAGGTGGCGGAGGGGGAAGCTTCGGAGCTGCAGAGGAGAGCACAGCAACAGTGGTGCACAGGGCAAAGTGAAGAGATTGCCGCACAGAGGATCGGTGCCAACCGGTACTCACCAGCCCGAGAGGCTTGTCTGCTCACCTGCTGGGACGGGCGGGGGCTGGGAGCTGAGGCTGGGCTTCGGTCGGATCCCAGGGAGAGGACTGGGGTTGGCGGCATGAACACAGCCTGAAGGGGGCTAGTGTACCACGGTTAGCCGGGAGGGAGTCCAGGAAAGTCTAGAGGTGGCGAAGAGGCAAGAGACTTTTCCTTGCCTCTTTGTTTCCCGGTGCGCGAAAGGAGGGGATTAAGAGCGCTGCTTAAAGGAGCTCCAGAGATGGGCGCGAGCCGCGGCTAACAGCGCGGACCCCAGAGACGGGCATGAGACGCTAAGGCTGCTGCTGCGGCCAACAAGAGACCTGTGTGCAAGCACAGGTCACTTTCCACACCTCCCCTCCTGGGAGCCTGTGCAGCCTACCACTGCCAGGGTCCTGTGATCCAGGGACAACATAGCTGGTAGAACGCATGGCGCACCTCAGGCTGCTGAAATGTCAAGCTGGACTCTGCCGCCACAGGCTCGCCCCGCATCCGTACCCCTCCCTCCCCACGGCCTGAGTGAGCCAGAGGCCCTGAAACAGCTGCTCCTTTAACCCCGTCCTGCTTGAGTGAGGAACAGATGCCTTCAGACGACCTACACACAGAGGCGGGTCCAAATTCAAAACTGAACCCCAGGAGCCGTGCAAACAAACAAGAGAAAGGGAACTTTTTTCCAGCAGCCTCAGGAGCAGCGGATTAAATCTCCACAATCAACTTGATGTACCCTGCATCTGTGGAATACCTGAATAGACAATGAATCATCTGAAATTGAGGAAGTGGACTTTGGGAGCAAAGAGATATATATATTTTTTCCCTTTTTCTCTTTTTGTGAGTGTGCATGTGTATGCTTCTGTGTGTGATTTTCTCTGTATAGCATTGCTTTTACCATTTGTCCTTGGTTTCTGTCTGCTTTTTCTGTTTTTTTTTAACTTAAAAATTTTTTTCTTAATAATTATTTTTTTATTTTAATTACTTTATTTTATTTTACCTTCTTCTTTCTTTCTTTTTTTTCTCCCTTTTATGCTGAGCTGTGTGGAGGACAGGCTCTCAGTGCTCCACAGGTGTCAGGGTTGTGCCACTGAGGTGGGAGAGCCAAGTTCAGGACAGTGGTCCACAAGAGACCTTGCAGCTCCACATAATATCAAACAGCGAAAATCTCCCAGAGATCTCCATCTCAACACCAAGACCCAGCTCCACTCAACGACCAGCAAGATACAGCGCAGGACACCCTATGTCAAACAACTAGCAAGGCAGTAACATAACCCCATCCATTAGCACAGAGGCTGCCTAAAATCATAATAAGGCCAAAGACACCCCAAAACACACCACCAGACATGCAGCTGACCACCAGAAAGACAAGATCCAGCCTCATCCACCGGAACACAGGCACTAGTCCCTTCCACCAGGAAGCCTACACAATTCACTGACCCAACCTTAGCTACTGGGGACAGACACCAAAAACAGTGGGAACTACGAACCTGCAGCCTGAGAAAAGGAGACGCCAAACACAGTAAGTTAAGCAAAATGAGAAGACAGAGAAACACACAGCAGATGAAGTAGCAAAGCAAAAACATACCAGAACAAACAAATGAAGCAGAAATAGGCAGTCTACTTGAAAAAGAATTCAGAGTAATGATAGGAAAGTTGATCCAAAATCTTGGAAATACAATGGAGAAAATACAAGAAACGTTTAATAAGGACCTAGAAGAACTAAAGAGCAAACAAGCAGTGATGAATAGCACAATAAATGCAATTAAAAATTCTCTAGAAGGGATCAATAGCAGAATAACTGAGGCAGAAGAAAGGATAAGTGACCTGGAAGATAAAATACTGGAAATAACTACTGCAGAGCAGAATAAAGAAAAAAGAATGAAAAGAATTGAGGACAGTCTCAGAGACCTCTGGGACAACATTAAATGCACCAACATTCGAATTATAGGGGTCCCAGAAGAAGGAGAGAAAAAGAAAGGGACTGAGAAAATACTTGAAGAGATTATAGTTGAAAATTTCCCTAATATTGGAAAGAAAATAGTTAATCAAGTCCAAGAAGCACAGTCACATACAGGATAAATGCAAGGAGAAACACACCAAGATACATATTAATGAAACTATCAAAAATTAAATACAAAGGAAAAAAATTAGAAGCAGCAAGGGAAAAACAACAAATAACACATAAGGGAAACCCCATAAGGGTAACAGCTGATCTCTCAGCAGAAACTCTGCAAGCCAGAAGGGAGTAGCAGGACATACTGAAAGTGATGAAGGAGAAAAACCTGCAACCACGATTACTCTACCCAGCAAGGATCTCATTCAGATTTGATGGAGAAATTAAAACCTTTACAGACAAGCAAAAGCTAAGAGAATTCAGCACCACCAAACCAGCTTTACAACAAATGCTAAAGGAACTTCTCTAGGTAAGAAAAACAAGAGAAGGAAAAGACTTACAGGATCAAACCCAAAACAATTCAAAAAATGATAATATGTACATACATATCGATAATTAAGTTAAATGTAAATGGAGTAAATGCTCCAGCAAAAACACATGCACTGGCTGGATGCATACAAAAACAAGACCCGTATATATGCTGTCTACAAGAGACCCAATTCAGACCTAGGGACACATACAGATTGAACGTGAGGGGATGGAAAAAGATATTCCATGCAAATGGAAATCAAAAGAAACCTGCAGTAGCAATTCTCATATCAGACAAAATAGACTTTAAAATAAAGACTACTACAAGAGATAAAGAATGACACTACATAATGATCAAAGGATCGATCCAAGAAAAAGATATAACAATTATAATTATTTATGCAGCCAACATTGGAGCACCTCAATACATAAGGCAAATACTAACACCCATAAAATGAGAAATCGACAGTAACACAATCATAGTAGTGGACGTTAACACCCCACTTTCACCAATGGACAGATCATCCAAAATGAAAATAAATAAGGAAACACAAGCTTTAAATGATACATTAAACAAGATGGACTTAACTGATATTTATAGGATATTCCATCCAAAAACACCAAAATACACATTCTTCTCAAGTGCTCATGGAACATTCTCCAGGATAGATCATATCTTGGGTCACAAATCAAGCCTTGGTAAATCTAAGAAAATTGAAATCGTATCAAGTATCTTTTCCGACCATAATGTTATGAGACTAGATATCAATTACAGGAAAAAATCTGTAAGAAATACAAACACATGGAGGCTAAACAACAGACTACTTAATAACCAAGAGATCACTGAAGAAATCAAAGAGGAAATCAAAAAATACCTAGAAACAAATGACAATGAAAACACAATGACCCAAAACCTATGGGATGCAGCAAAAGTAGTTCTAAGAGGGAAGTTTATAGCTATAGAAGCCTACCTCAAGAAACAAGAAACACCTCAAATAAACAACCTAACTTTACACGTAAGGCAATTAGAGAAAGAAGAACAAAAAACCCCCAAAGTTAGCAGAAGGAAAGAAATCATAAAGATCAGATCAGAAATAAATGAAAAAGAAATGAAGGAAACGATAGCAAAGATCAATAAAACTAAAAGCTGGTTCTTTGAGGAGATAAACAAAATTGATAAACCATTAGCCAGACCTATCAAGAAAAAAAGGGAGAAGACTCAAATGACTAGAATTAGAAATGAAAAAGGAAAAGTAACAACTGACACTGCAAAAACACAAAGGATCATGAGAGATTACTACAAGCAACTCTATGCCAATAACATGGACAACCTGGAAAAAATGGACAAATTCTTAGAAATGCACAACCTTCTGAGACTGAACCAGGAGGAAATAGAAAATATGAACAGACCAATCACAAGCACTGAAATTGAAACTGTGATTAAAAATCTTCCAACAAACAAAAGCCCAGGACCAGATGGCTTCACAGGCGAATTCTATCAAACATTTAGAGAAGAGCTAACACCTATCCTTCTCAAACTCTTACAAAATATAGCAGAGGAAGGAACACTCCCAAACTCAATCTACGAGGCCACCATCATCCTGATACCAAAACCAGACAAGGTTGTCACAAAGAAAGAAAACTACAGGCCAATATCACTGATGAACATAGATGCAAAAATCCTCAACAAAATACTAGCAAACAGAATCCAACAGCCCATTAAAAGGATCATATGCTCTGATCAAGTGGGGTTTAACCTAGGAATGCAAGGATTCTTTAAAATACGCAAATCAATCATCGTGATACACCATATTAACAAATTGAAGGAGAAAAACCATATGACCATCTCAGTAGATGCAAAAACAGCTTTTGACAAATTCAACACCCATTTTTGATTAAAAAAAAAACCTTGCAGAAAGTAGGCACAGAGGGAACTTTCTTCAACATAATAAAGGCTGTATATAATAAACCCACAGCCAACATTGTCCTCAATGGTGAAAAACTGTAACCATTTCCACTAAGATCAGCAACAAGACGAGGTTGCCCACTCTCACTACTATTATTCAACATAGTTTTGGAAGTTTTAGCCACAGCAATCAGAGAAGAAAAAGAGATAAAAGGAATCCAAATTGGAAAAGAAGAAGTAAAGCTGTCACTGTTTGCAGATGACATGATACTACTCTACACAGAGAATCCTAAAGATGCTAACAGTAAACTACTAGAGCTAATCAATGAATTTGGTAAAGTAGCAGTTTACAAAATCAACGCACAGAAATCTCTTGCATTCCTATACACGAATGAGGAAAAATTTGATAGTGAAATTAAGAAAACACTCCCATTTACCATTGCAACAAAAATTGGGCTCCCTGACTTCAGACTATACTACAAAGCTACAGTAATCAAGACAGTATGGTAGTGGCACAGAAACAGAAATATAGATCAATGGAACAGGATAGAAAGCCCAGAGATAAACCCATCCACATATGGTCACCTTACCTTTGATAAAGGAGGCAAGAATATATAGTGGAGAAAAGATAACCTCTTCAATAATTGGTGCTGGGAAAACTGGAAAGCCACATATAAAATAATGAAATTAGAACACTCCCTAACACCATAGACAAAAATAAACTTAAAATGAATTAAAAACCTAAATGTAGGGCCAGACACCACCAACCTCTTAGAGGCAAACATAGGCAGAAAACTCTATGACATAAATCACAGCAAGATCCTTTTTGACCCACCTCCTAGAGAAATGGAAATAAAAACAAATAAATAAATGGGACCTAATGACACTTCAAAGCTTTTGCACAGCAAAGGAAACCATAAACAAGACGAAAAGACAACCCTCAGAATGGGAGAATATATTTTCAAATGAAGCAACTGACAAAGGATTATTCCGCAAAGCATACATGCAACTCATGCAGCTCAATATCAAAAAAACAAACAACCCAAACCAAAAATGGGCAGAAGCCCTAAATAGACATTTCTCCAAAGAAGATATATAGACACTGCCAACAAACACATGAAAGAATGCTCAACATCATTAATTATTAGAGAAATGTAAATCAAAACTACCATGTGATATCATCTCACACTGGTCAGAATGGCCATCATCAATAAATCTACAACAATAAATGCTGGAGAGGGTGTGAAGGAAAGAGAACCCTCCTGCACTGTTGGTGGGAATGTAAATTGATACAGCCACTATGGAGAACAGTATGGAGGTTCCTTAAAAAACTAAAAATAGAGCTACCATATGACCCAGCAATCCCTCTACTGGGCATATATCCTGAGAAAAACATAATTCAAAAAGAGTCATGTACCAAAATGTTCATTGCAGCTCTATTTACAATAGCCAGCACATGGAAGCAACCTAAGTGTCCATCGACAGATGAGTGGATAAAGAATATGTGCCACATATATACAATGGAATATTACTCAGCCATAAAAAGGAACGAAACTTTGTTACTTGTAGTGAGATCGATGAACCTAGAGACTGTCATACAGAGTGAAGTAAGTCAGAAAGAGAAAAACAAATACCGTGTGCTAACACATATATATGGAACCTAAAAACAGTAAAAAAAAAAAAAAAAAGATCAGAAGAACCTAGGGGCAAGATGGGAATAAAGATGCAGACCTACTAGATAATGGACTTGAGGACACAGGGAGGGGGAAGGGTAAACTGGGACAAAGTGAGAGAGTGGCATGGACATATATACACTACCAAATGTAAAATAGATATCTAGTGGGAAGCAGCCGCATAGCAGCGGGAGATCAGCTCGGTGCTCTGTGACCACCTAGAGGGGTGGGATAGGGAGGGTTGGAGGGAGGGAGACGCAAGAGGGAAGAGATATGGGAACATATGTATATGTATAACTGATTCACTTTGTTATAAAGCAGAAACTAACACATCATTGTAAAGCAATTATACTCCAATAAAGATGTTAAAAAAAATAACCATGCATAGTGGATAAATAAAGGAAGATGGTCCCCTAGAGCTGTGGTGATTTCATTTTTCTGCATATAAATTACTTCCTGGTGGGAGACTCTAGCTCACATCAAAGTGCATGGAAGACAGATAGTAAAGTACAGGTAGAGGTCTTTGCTTGGGTCATTCTTCCAGATGGTGTTCGAATTCTGTAGTTCTCACCTGGAGTTATTTTATTTTCCTCTGAATTATATGTTTCTTTTATTAAGTGAAAGATCAAGAAAAATTTTAGAAAATAATTATCTATTAAACAGATCAAAACCAAAAATGCAGAAAGCCTAAGCTGAAGTCTAAACACTTACAAATGAGTGTGTATGTGTGTTTAAGCTGAATAGTTTTTCTGACTCTTATTACCCCTGAGTCTCTATTAACTGCTCACTCTTATCAATCTTTTCCTGAAATATTTTCCAAAACGTTTCCCATTTTACATTTTTGTTTTAGCTTTCCTTTTCTTACTTCATTTTTTCCTTGCAGTCAGGAATACTGTGTAATTAACTAAGAAACCTTTTCTGTGACACTCAGCAGGTTCACAACCTGCTAGAAGAATATTTGATCAAGTCTAAGTCTGTAGCTAGAATTTCTTGAAGGCCATAGGAAAAAACAGAAAGAGGAAAATAGAGAAAGAAGAATAAAATCGCAAGGCAAACTGGAATAGAGTAAGATAGGTACAAAGTGAAAGTAAGATGATATTGGTGCAAAGGTGTACAAACACAAAAATGCATGTTTCTTTGTTATTTACTCCTATGATTGCCCCTCATCACAATAAATTTTGTTTTGAAGCATAATTTATGTGAAATAAAATGCTTCAAATTTATTTGTAAATTTCTATGGGTTTTGACAAATGTACAAACCTGCACTACCCAGTTAAGATACAGAAGATTTCCATCATGCCAGAAAGTCCCCCCATCAACTTTCATTGGCTTGTATTTAAATTGACTGTTTATTTGTCTCTCTTCCTAAAGTGGACAAAAACTCTTTGAGGGAAGGCAATATACTTTGTCAGTGATTGTTCCACATCACAAAACATAGTGTCTAAATTCAAGTAAGTGACAAACGCTCATATGCAGGATTAATGACTAATATTAAGGAGACTAGAGAAAAGATAGATGATGTGGAAGATGACAGAGTGGTGGTTTTTATAGAAAGATATGAATTGCAATTGAACATACTATATGTAAACATTCAACTTTTACATACCACAAAGAAAAAATGTCATTAATTTTTTTTGTTTTTTGTTTTTTGCGGTACGTGGGCCTCTCACTATTGTGGCCTCTCCCGTTGCGGAGCACAGGCTCCAGACGCGCAGGCTCAGCAGCCATGGCTTATGGGCCTAGCCGCTCTGCGGCATGTGGGATCTTCCCGGACCGGGGCACAAACCCGTGTCCCCTGCATCGGCAGGTGGACTCTCAACCACTGCACCACCAGGGAAGCCCTGTCATTAATTTTTGGTTTTATGTGGCTATAATTGAATTTTTCTTGCAGTAACCTCCCTAGAAGAATGAACACCTAAATTAGGTTTTATATTAATCAAGAATAGTGTTAGTTGCAAGTGACAGGAAAAATATTCCTAAATAATTATACAAATAACGTAATTATTAGTAAATGTATCCAGAAAAAAAAATAGTAACACTTAGACTTGACCAAAAGAAATGACTCAAAAGTCACTAGGATTTTCTTTCTCTAGTTTGCCTCCTCTTCATTCTCTACCCATTCAAACTCTCGCCCTCACCCAGTATGAAGGAGGTATTGCTAGTAGAATTCAGGAATCATGCTCTAATGTCTACAGCATCGAAAATAAAAGTGGTTTCTTTATTCTGAGTCAGTTTGAAATACATTGAGGCCAGGAACTGACAGGAACGACTTAAATTAAAATCATTCTTATAACTATGCCACTAGCTCACAATAATTTTTTACTAAGAAATCATGACAGAAAAAGAAAAGAATTCTTTTAGGCTTGCCTCTTCAAAATCATGTGTTCTTAAGTCAAATTAGGGTTAATATAAGATTAAGTTGTTCAGGGACTTCCCTGGCAGTCCAGTGGTAAAGAATCTGCCTTCCAATGCAGGGGATGCGGGTTTGATTCCTGGTCAGGGAACTAAGATCCCACATGCTGCGGGGCAACTAAGCCCATGCACTACAACTAGAGAGCCCAAGTGCTGCGAAATACTGAGCCCACATGCTCTGAAGCCTGCATGCCACAACTAGAGAGAAGCCCACACACCACAACGGAGATCCCGCATGTCACAACTAAGACCCGACATAGCCAAAAATAATTAAATAAATAAAAATAAATTAATTAGCATTAAAAAAAGATTAAGTTGTTCAGAAATCTTCCTTTTTAATTAGAATATGACTTATTTGAGAAAAAAAGATTACTTATAGTCATCATTGTAACTCAAAATATTCAGTATCTCTGTTTTAGAGGAGAAAGCACTTTGTACCTGAGGGTAACAGAATATATAATATATATTATAGGTGTTTTATATCTATCTATCTATCTATCTATATATATATATAAAATATCAGATCAAGGTGTGATGAGAACGCTATACAAAGGACAGAGAGTACCTCTAGAAACTCAAGTGGAATCAAATGAGATAATTGCTGAACCTCATTAATGTAGACTAATAGAATGTCAGGAAAAAATTCAGACCAGACCTGGTGGGACTTAAGGAGAATAATTTTGTAATAGAAGTGACCTCCATGAGGGTAACCAGATGGTCCAATGAACACTGAAAAATACACTTAGCAACCCCAAGCATGGTACCAAGAGTCTTAAATAATGGTAACATTAGGGGTGATAGACTTTCCAAGTCATGGTCTTAGAATCACAGGATATTCCTAATAAAGGATTGTGAAAGCTGTCAGAATCATGACCCCCAGTGAAGCTTCCTGTATCTGCCATATTTATGCTGTCTGTAGTCACCTTCACATTGAGTCTAGGTTTGGCCATGTGACTTGCTTTGGCCAGTAGGACAAAAAAAAAAAAAAAAAAGTAACAGAAGTAGAGACATTAAAAAATTCTTCTGCTTTGGGGTTCACCCTCTAATCACACTCCCATCATGAGAAGCCTAGGCTAATAAGCTATAGACAGGTGGCTCAGATGACAGCTAGCATTAACCACCTAGTGTGCAGTGAGGCCATCTGGCCTCAAGTGAATGACTGTGGCCACATGAGAATCTTCCATTGAGAACAAAAGTAGAAACATCCACTTGAGTCCAGGCCAAATTTCTGAGCCACAGAATCATGAGAAGATAATGTTAGTGTTTTAAGCCAATAATTTTTGGGGTGTGTGTGTGTGTGTGTGTGTGTGTGTGTGTGTATGCAATTACAGATAAATATCTGAGATAGAAATATTACCTTGAAATGGAGTGCTGCCACAGCAAAATCCTAAAATGATATGTCTGTCTTTGGCCAGTCGGCAGGTACAGGCTGGAAAGAATGTAAGGAGATAAAGGAGAAAAACCAGGAGGAGGCCTGACGTCAGGCTGGAAGAATTGCAAACAAACTGCTACTTCTCTGTAAATGAGGCAAGGAAAAAGCTGCTGGAAGGCTGAGAGGTTGAGGACCCATGTATGCGGAGGTAGAATAATTGGCCCACATGAAAGAACCTTGAAAGACAGTATCTGTATCAAATGAATTGTTGGATCTGGCTAAGGACATGTCCTGGCAGTTTTTGAAAGTATCCAGCTTTTTTTTAGCTGAGTTTTGCTAAGTTATGAGGACAAAGAGGAGAGACAAAAAGGAACCATTCCTTTTGCGAGGGTGATTTGGAGGAAAAATAGAGGAGAGGTGACTTGCTGCTTCGGAAAATAAAGCTTTTACATTTTCAGTCTATCTGGCAAAAAAATTCTTCAAGCAATAAGTGTCCTCAAGGGAAAGATCAAAGCAAGGGTGTGGTAGTAAGGCCTTTACTTTAGATGTCAGAAAGATTTAAGGCCATGCCTAAAGATCTGTTCAGGGTGACAAAGATGGATTAAAAAACCATATAAACGTTGCTACATAGTAGCCTGACACCCCAAAAGGAGAGAGAAGTCTATCCTGAAATGAATGTGACTTTGGGGGCATGAAGTAAAGTCTCCAAAACATCCTAGGAAACTCAGGAAGTTATTTAAATAAGTGTACTATTAAAAACACTGACAGCTTGGATGGAGAAGAAGGAACTGAGAGGATTCAAAATTAAATGAGGCCTCTCGGCCCTACTTTTGAAACACATACTGCAGAAGGGATGCTTTGCTGAAAACATGGACTATTTCTTTTTCGTTTGTGGTTTTTTATTTTTGTTAATTGCAGTATACTTGATTTACAATATTAGTTTCAGGTGTACAACACAGTGATTTGATATTTTTATACAGATCTAAAGGTTATAGGAGCCTACTTGAACTTCTCATTGTAAAAAAAAAAAATGGGAATAGCTATTCTATTTATATCCTATGCTTAAGATATCAACTCCAATAATAGAGAAACACCTCATATAAAATATTAATTAGGAAAAGAAAAATAAAGTCTCAACAATATGATTCATTCTTAATATTTAAAAAGGCAAACACTGTGAGCCAGTGGGCTGTTAAAAAACGTTGTTTCCAGCACCTTTTCAAAATGTTGAAACTTATTGTTAAAATAAATTGAAGAAAGTTTCTCTCTTCTAAATAAAATGAAAATGTGAATATATCACCTGTGCTCTTCTCTTGACACTGAGCAGACGCTACCTACTAACAACTTTACGTTAATTCCCTCTAGAGAAGGTCTGTATATTTGTATTTCCTTCACCAACAACAGGTTCTATAAAGAGGCCTTTATTAAACATTTATTATTAATGATGTTTCCATGACATATATCCTTTTGAGTCAGTTTCTGTGTTCTTCTAACATGAGATATACAAAATTTCTGTTTTCCTTCTGTAGTTAGACATTATCTATCCAAAGAAAATAACTGAGTCAGACTTCTTTATGAAAGTTGATAATTTTCTCTAAAGTCTTACACATTCTTTTTCTAAACTATACTAGATACTGTTATTAGGAAATGCTTCATTTAAAAAAAATAAGTTTAACGGAAATTGCTTTATGAGAATAATCACCTAAATTAATAATATTTAGGTAAGAAATACAATACAATACAGAAAGGAAGAATACAATCACATTTATGTCGATATTACACTCTGTGTTTCAAAAAGGTAATCCAGTTGCTAAGAATCCAACAGCCCTTATAACATGAAAAGGAAATGTTCATACAATTACTGACTTTATGGCTTTTACTTTTTTCCTGAGGAAAAGTCAATAAAGGAATAAAGGAAATATACTTTTAACTCTGCTGGCTTTAATATGAACACTGTGTTTATTTTAATTGCTAATATTGTTTAAACATACACCTCTTTTGTCTTAAAGCACTGTTATCCGCATCTTATTCTTGATCAAATAAGGGCTTGATTCCATTAAATTTTCTTAAATAGGCCAATAAATGAGCAATAGATTAAGCTATTGTTTTCTTAGAGGCTCCTGTCTTCTCTCACATGTCTTTTTCTGTGGCTATATATATTATACTTTCTTTTAGTGATAACATATTTCAATACAAAGATTTACTATATTCAGATACTCATCATTCTCCTTGCTCCTGGGGTGGATTTTTCCCTGTTATTATATGAATGATTACTAGCCCCTCCTCCATTTTACCTCCACCACATTTGTTCCAAAGTGTGCAGCTATCACTAGCGGCCTAATCTACCCCTCTCCCTGAGCCAGTGAGATGCCATCTGGATGCAAGAACTCTGCACTGGCAAAAGAATAGGGATGAGAAGTGGTGGTTTGAAATCTCTTACTGCCCGTTCTGCTTCAGTCACACTTTCTGCATAATACCCTAGCCTCTTTCTTCACTCCTACATACCTTGTGAGCAGAATGTTGTAATCCACAAAGGGCACCTCAGAAACAAAGGAGCTGAGAGAAGGAAAGGGTTCTGCAGGTGATAAAGGGAGAAGAGGAGAGGGATAGAGCCAGAAGGAAAGGGAAGAGTGTCTGCTTTGTCCTTGTGGGTCCAATATATGGTGACTTGCCTGTGCTCTAGATTTATCTGTCTCTTCATTTTGGAACAAAGTTACTAGAATGTGTTGTTTACTGTCTGACTAGCTTACTGGATCCCCTCAGAAACACTGAAATTTCTCCTTCCTCTTTCAATCATTGGTTAGATCTGAATAACCACCCCCTCTACCTATTATAGAAGGAAATCTCTGGGAAGCTTAGAGAAAGTGATGGTCCACACTAAGTAAAGTAGAATATTTGCCAAAAATTAACGCAAGTTGAAGAAATATTCAAAAGGCTTACAAAACTTGGCACGTTATAGAGGATATACGTAAACATGCAACATCAAGAACCTATCAATTGGCTACGATTCACAGGAGTGCCTTGAAGACACGTGGATGAGAGGGAATCTGGCATTACTGAGAAGCAAAGTGGTGGATGTTCTCGGTAGGTCAGAGCTGATGGTGGGAGACACTATTACAGATCTGACCATCCAGATAGCAAGGGGCATGACATAAAGGAGGCAATGATGATGGTGCTTAACCATCAGGGACAAACTGTCTGCAATGTGATTGTAAAGAATAGCAACACCTGAGTGGCAGACAGGTGAATTAACCCTTAGAGATCTCTGGGGATGCTTAAGACAACATGGATTCCCTTGAGATAAGATAGATAAATAACTAACAAAGGAATTGCTTAACCTATACAAAAGACAAGAGGCTGCACAATTAGTGCCCCATCCAGTGTAAAGTCACAAACTTTATGCCAGTTCAGACCTGAACCAGTTTTCATCCCTTGAATTGATTGACTAAAGAAGTGGCTAGATTCCCAGAGAGAAGGACCATACAAAGTCATGGCAAATATACACTCTAATTCATGGCAAATATACACTCTAATGATTCCCTCATTCCTACTCACAATGGCGATTTTGCTAGAAAGACTTTATACTCAGGAAATGGGGGTACCCAAACATTTCAAGGATTTTTGTCTTTGCCAATATAAAGTCTCTGGATCCCTGAGGAGTGATGCTTTAATGGAGTAACCCAGCAAATGTGAAAATAAACATAACAAACTACAACTGCTGCCCAATCACTTTTGTCTCTTTTATTCCTGAGGACCAAACTGGTCCTCAGGAATAAACGCTTTAGTTACGAAATGCTGAAGGATGTCAAGAACTATGAAATGTCTGAGATTTTTACATTGCTCACAAAATAAGTAATTATCCTAACTTACTGGCACAGATGCTGGCGAGGGACATTACAGACAAAGGATTTCATCACTCAAGTTGCAGTAGACAACATGAGCTTCATGTTACCATGGGTTCCTTGGGGCTGACACACGCACCAGGCAATAGGAGGAAGCCTAGGTGCATGTTCTGAGTGCAGTGGTTTTGCACTGCATAGGAAGAACCTCAGGCTTCAAAAGCTCCAATCTTTCGGATTGGGGTGCTTGCCAACCTGCCTAACTGTCGCCATGGAAGGTACATTATCTAATAAAGATGCAGCACAGCAAACCCATGTGCCTTCTGCCTTGGAGGAAGATACTCTCTCTATCTTCCAATGCTGGTTATTGTACAAACATCCTTAAAAAGTTAGTCCAAACAACACAACTTAATATACATCTTTCAGAAATGAAAGACACTCATGGAGAATTATCTCCCAACAATACCTGAACCTCATTTCTATACCAATTTACTACTGGTGAATTTTCTCATATGGGTACATATCATCTGTCAGCCATTCTGATTATGATTTGACTGACAGGCTGAAACCAAATCAGTTTGAAAAGTTATGCAGCATTTAACTAAAGCCACTATCAAGGACCCTAACAGCAAGATGATGACAACTGGTACTACTGACTTCAGCCTGGTATCACTCATTCCCAGCTGAGTAAACCCTACAAACCATCAGTGTCTGGTTAGAAAGCCAGGTGGTATTCTCCCTAAGTGTCTGTATTGACCTTTCTGCACATCAGCAGGACCAAGGTATGAATTCAGGTACAGCAGTTTGTATTTAAAATTGCCCAGACCTCACCTTGGACAATAGGTAGGGCAATTCAGCCAACAGAGCCTGCGTTTGATGTCTTTCACGAGACTAAACACTTGGAGGACTCTTATGACTAACCCTAAGGTGCAATGCACTGTTTTTTGGGGAAATAAAAGTTGATGTCTGGTTTTCCACACAAGAAACACAAGCCCAATGACATACAAGGTACTCCTGGAAAGAAAATGTTATTCACCATTGTTGGGAACCCCCAGGTGGGACTACTTCCAACCTCAGTCATTTCATGGGGTAGAAATGCCACCCAGTTGTTAGCTTGGGTAAAGAGAACAGACTGGAATGACTTGTCTCAGGCAGTTCCTCCAAAAACAGACAAGACTCAACAATTCCAAGAGAACCAGAAACCCTATGGTCTACCAGATAGTTGAGTGAGGGGTGCAAATAAAACATTGTCAACCTGTGTCCCAAAGGTCAAACTGGAGGAACCTCAACAAAAGCTTCTGGGTATTGTTGTGGTTATTGTAGTGTTCTCATTCCCATAGGAGAGTATAACATTTTTATTTCTTGAATAATTAGAAAAGGTTAACCTTTGGAAACTTGTATTTCTTAAATATAACTGAAGTGCTAAACATACCTTTTATGTCTCTGTCACATGTAGCAGAAATTGCAGAAAAATTCACATATGCATTAGTCTGTTTATAAAGTAATATTTTAAAATTAGCATAAATACTTATTTTTCTACATGTACTATGCAGTAATTAAAATGACAACTTGGGCAATATTAAAGCTCTGACTTAACTGAGGGATGTTCGGCTGATTACAAACAGTGTATTCATTTTCTTTAAAAAAAGATGAAATTCTAATTAGTGTTGGCTTCCTGTCAAAATCAGTAATTAAGAAAGTTGTCAAAGTCAATCCTATTATTCATCCTGATAATGAAATTATTTAAACATCAAACATGAATGTTCTATTAGCTTGAGGAGTATAATTGTTAACAGTGCTCACAGGGCTTAATAAACGCATCACATCAGCTACATTATCTACCTATATACCTGTACCCAGATGCTGGTGATTAAGACTTTGAAGCTTTGTAAGTTTGAGTATGTGATTGTGATTACTTTACAAATAATATTTAACTTTCTTGAGGTAGTACATATGACATATGTGGGAAAACATGGCTCCATATATTTTTTTGAAAGTGAAAAACCCTTTCATGAACTGCAAAAATAAACTGCACTTATTTAAAGTGTTCAACTTTATGACCTTTGGCATATATACCCATGAAACCTTATGCCTTAAACCATGATGCCTTACTGTACAAAGCCATCACCCCTGAAAGTTTTCTCTTGCCTGATAACTTCTGCCCTTCCTCACTCATCCTCTGTGCCCAGGAAACCACTACTCTGTATTTTCTCACTATATATTTGCTTGAATTTTCTAGAATTTTATATGAATACAGTCAGAGTATAATTTTGTCTGGATTCTTTCAGTCACAATAATTAAGATTCATCCATGTTGTGTTATGTATTAATAATTAATTTTTATTGCTAAGTAGTATTCCATTGTATTGCTGTACCATGATTTCTTGATCCATTCATATTTTTATGACATTTCAGCTGTTTCCAGGTTTTAGCTATCACAAATAAAGATGCTATGAACAATCATGCACAAGTCTTTGTATTGAGACATATGTTTTAATTTGCTTGGATAAACACCTAGAAATACAAAAATAATGGTGGTTCTATATTTAACATTTAAACACATATTTTTAAAAACTTCCAAACTTTTTTCCCAAGTGGAAAAACTTGTATGATTTAATACTTGTACCTATAATATATGAGAGCTTCAGTTCCTCCATATCATTGCAAACACTTGGTATGATCAGTTTTTTGTTTGTTTGTTTTTACCATTCTAATGTGTATGTAGTAGTATAATATTGCAGTTTAAATTTATATTTTCCTAATGACTAATGATTTGAACACCTTTCACGGACTTGTTTGCCATCTGTATATTTTTCTTTTGGGTGCAGGATCTGTTGAAATATTTTTGCTCATTTTTATTGATATGTTTGCTTTTCTATTGTCAGGTTTGAAAATTCTCTCTATATTTTAATAGAAGTCCTTTATTAGATAAATGATTTTCAAATATTTAAATTTGCTTAATGATATCTTTTGAAAAAACAGATATTCTTAACTTTAAGTTCAACTTATAAGTTTTTTTTTTTTTTTTTTGGCCATGCCATGTGGCATGTGGGATCTTAATTCCCCAACCAGGGATCGAACTCCCGCCCCCTGCAGTGGAAGCTCTTGGGGTCTTAACCGCTGGACTGCCAGGCAAGTCCCTATAATTCTTTTTAATAAATCATACTTTGACATACACAAATGATACAGATTTTGTCTAATATTTTTAGAAGTTTAAAAAATGTTAAGTTTATGTTCATGTTGATGATACATTTTGAGTTTTTAATGTATACTGTTTAAGATATGCATTTAAGTTTCTTCCTTTCTTTTTTTGCATATTGATATACAAATGTCTCAGCGTCTTTTGTGCCAAAAGATTCTTCCTATGTCTTCTTCCTCTATGTACTTCCTCTCTGTCTCCATATACACATATATGTGTATATATACACGTGTGTACATATACATATATGGGCATATATATATATCTCCATACACATATCTCTGAATTGTTTAGTATCGTTCATTAATATATTAATATATTTAACTATCTTTATCCAATATCACATTGACATGGAATATAGAGTTTTTTTTTATTCTGCTCCCCTTGAAGTGGATGTACCCCAATTTGCTTATGCATTCTTCCACTGAAGGACATCCTGGTTTCTTTAAGTTTATAGTCATTATGAATAGAGCTGGTATGCTTAATTACATCCTTGTATGCATTTGGACATAGTTCTTAAACGCAGTTGTCTAAATACTGGAGGCATGATGCTGTATCCTCAGGTGAGCCTTATTCAACTTTGGAAAAAACGTATATCTTTCAAAGTAGCTGTTTATGCATTTCACCAGCAGTAAAGAAGAGTTCCCATTTTTCCTCATGCTCCATCAGTCAGTAGTGTACTTTTTTTGGAGTTTAGTAGTTCTAACAGGTGTGCAGTGTTATCTCATTGTTGTTTTAAAGGAGTTTTATAAGTCTTAAAATCAACACCGTAAAGAACAAAATAAGGTCATTTGCAGCAACATGGATGCAACTAGAGACTATCACACTAAGTGAAGTAAGTCAGAAAGAGAAAGACAAATACCATATGATATCACTTATATGTGGAATCTAAAATATGGTACAAATGAGCCTATCTACAAAACAGAAAGAGACTCACAGACATAGAGATCAGACTTGTGGCTGCCAAGGGGGAGGGGGGAAGAGAGAGGGATGGATTGGGAGTTTTGGATTAGCGGATGCAAGCTATTGCATTTAGAATGGATAAACAACAAGGTCCTACTGTAGAGCACAGTGAACTATATCCAATCTCCTGGGCTGAACCATAATGTTTAATAATATTAACAAATGAACGTATATACGGGTATAACTGAGTCACTTTGCTATACAGCAGAGATTGCTACAACGTTGTAAATCACTATACTTCAATAAAAAGTAAAACTAAATTCAGATACTGTAAATCCCTCAAGTTTTTTTGTTGTTTTCAAAGTTGTTTTGCCTGTATTAGAATCTCTGAATTTCCAAATAAAATTTAAAATCTGCTTACCTTCTTTTTGTTCTATTGTAAGTGGCATCTTTTAAATTTTATTTTGAGGGTGCTTACTGATGTATATAGGAGTAGAATTGATTCTTCATAACCTGTTCTTGAATCTAGAAACCTTACTTTTCTATTAGTTCTAGTAGCTTTTTCTGTAGATTCTTTTGAATTTTCTACTTAGATTGATGATATATTCTGTAAAAAAAGACTTTGAATTCTTTCTAGTCAGAATGTTTTTATTTTCATCTTTTCTTATTGCATTGACTAGACCATCTGATTCAATGTAGAATAGAAGTAATGAGAGTGGACATCTTTCTTTTATTCTAATCTTCAGGGTACTTAGTCTTTATCATTACATATGATATTAGCAGTAAGTTTTTCACAGATGCTCTTTTCAAGTTGAGAAAGTTTCCTTGTATTTCTATCTGTTGAGAGTTTTTCTTAGGAATGGCTTTAAGGTTTGTCCATTTTCTGTTGTCCTTATTGTCATAAATTATTTAATGATATGTCATCCTCTATTAATATTTTAATCTCTGTAGAATCAGTAATGATGTAACCTTCTCATTCCTGGTGTTTGCCATGTGTGTCTTCTTTCCTTTTCTTCTAATCAGTCTGGTTAAATTTTGTCAATGTTACTGATCTTTTAAAAGAACCAACTTTTGATTATTATGATTTTTGCTATTATTTTTCTGGGTTTTATTTATTTTTATGCTCACTTCTATTATTGTCTTTTTCTCCTTTCTTTGACTTTCATCTGCTGCATTTGCTCTTCATTGTTTTTTTTAATGAAAGTTGTGGTGTTTGGTTTGAGACCTTTCTTCTGTTTTTTTTTTTTTTTTTTTTTTTTTTTTTTTTTTTTTTTTTTTTTTTGCAGTACGCGGGCCTCTCACTGTTGTGGACTCTCCTGTTGCGGAGCACAGGCTCAGCGACCATGGCTCACGGGCCCAGCCGCTCCGCAGCATGTGGGATCTTCCCGGACCGGGGCACAAACCCATGTCTTCTGCATCGGCAGGTGGACTCTCAACCACTGCGCCACCAGGGAAGCCCTCTTCTATTTTTATATAGGTGTTTAGTATTATAAATCATCACCTAAGTACTGTTCTAGAAGCATACCACAAATCTGGATATGTTGTGTTTTCACTTTTGTACAGTTAAAAATCTAATTTACTTTTGATTTCTTCCTCAATGCCTAGGTTATTTAAAACTGACTTACTTGATAATCAAATATTTGGAAATTTTCAAAACTGATTTCTAATTTGATTCCTTTATATTAAGTGAATACATTTTGTATGATATAACTCCCTTAGAAATGTATTAAACATGTTTTATTGTCCAGAATATGGAAAGAACAATTCTTTTAAATATTTGATGTGCCCTTCAAAAGAATTTGTGTTCTTCTCTTGTTGGATGGGATATATTTGGATTTAAATCCATTAAATTGCTATTAAGCCTTCTATATCCTTAGTTATTTTCAGTCTGTCAAATATTAGTCAGATTTTCAGTCTGTCAAATACTGAGAGATCTGCTATTAAAATATCTCACTATATTTGTGAATTTATCTGTTTCTTACTGGAGATTTATCACTGTTTGCTCCCTGTATTTTGAAGCTCTGTTATTAAGTATATGATAATATTAGGGTTAGGATTGTTATAACCTCTTTATGAAGTGTTCCCCCTTGTCATCATAAAACAAACTTTAAAACTGGTTTATTTATTGCTCTGAAATCTACTTTACCTGCTATTAAAATTGCTACCTCAGGTTTGTTTTGATTAGTGTTAGAAAGGTATATCTGTTATTTTTTTATTTTTAAATTTTGTGTGACTTCATGTTTAAAATGAATAACTAAAAGGCAGCATATTTTTAGTTCTTAGCTTTTTATGCAATCTGACCATCTTTACCTTTGAATTAGTCTGTTCATACCATTTACTATGAATATTACTTATGTTTGTGTATGAATTTTTCATTTGCAATTTGTCTACATTTGTCCCATCTGGTCTTCGTTACATTTCTCTTTCTTCTTTGACTCGTTTGCATTAATCCAGTGCTATTATTCTATTTTATATCTTTTCTTAGCTTGTTAGCCATAACACTCTAATAAATCTTATTTTAGAGGTTGTTTCAGAGTTTCTAGTATACATCATTAGCTACTTTCTATCTATTTCTAAATGATGTTATGCCACTTTGCATATAGTAAAAGAAACTTACCAGAGTTTCTGTGTATCTCTGGTTTGTTGTGGTGTTTTTTGGGGGGTTTTTGGTGATATGAACACTTACCATGAGATCCATCCTCTTAACGAATTTTGACATGCACAACACTGTATTGGTAACTCTAGGCCCTGTGTGGTGGGGCAGATGTATACAACTTATTCATCTGGAATAACTGAAACCTTACGTCCATTGAACAATGAGGAGTTGTTCAACAGTTATCATGTCTTGTTTTGAAGATTTCTCAGGCAGCTCTAGGGCAGCATTTAGTCTAGGTCTAAGTATCCTCAACAGCTAGACAAGATCTTTTTGTGTGCTTTACCCACTGCTCCACAATTTATGCTGAAAACAGGCTCAGTTTTTGGCCTTGTGTAAGTACTGAGTACTAGTTCTTTTGATCCTTTCATGTGGCTCTTTCCCTGCTCTCAGGCAGTGTCTTCACATGTGTGAGCTCATCAGTATTCTCCTCGGTACCTAAGGGGGCCTTCTGCAGATATCTGGAGTTCTCTCTCTGAATCCCTCTTCTTTCCACTTCTTTGCCCTGTGAACTTTATCTGCCATGGCTTTTCTAAACTCAGCGACATCACTTCAACTCAGAGAGTCAGCCGAGCCCTGCCTGAGCCCCTGCTCCCTGCACCATAGTCTGGAAAATCTCTGAAGGCACTAAGGCTGGGGAGTTGTTCACTTCACGTTGTTTGTGTCCTGTATTGAAGGATCACTCTTCTATATCGCCTAATGTTCAATGGCTTGAAAACCATTTCATCATATATTTATTTTTTAATTTTTTAAAAAGGATAAATCTTTTTAAATTTAAAGATTTATCAGAAGGGTAAATCTGGTCCCTATTTTTCTTTCTTGGCTAGGAGTAGCGTTCCTAAAAATGCTTTTTATTAATGGTATGAAATGATTATTTTTTAGCTCATAACAAGTCTTGCATATTTTCTAGATGTAGAAAAGAAAAAACAGAACATTTTTTATGCTGCTTTCTCTAAATACTAAGCGTCCTTCAGGAGCTCAGTTCCTTCCAATAGATGCCAGCTTCAGCAGGGGTCCTCAACCCCTGGATACCAGGCCATGGCCTGTTAGGAACCGGGCCTCACAGCAGCAGGTGAGGGAGCGAAGCTTCACCTGCCGCTCCCTGTCGCTCCCCATCGCTCCCCATCATTCCCATTACCGCCTGAACCATCCCCCACCATTGCTCCCATTACCTCCTGAACCATACCATCCCCCCACCCCCCGTCTGTGGAAAAATTGTCTTGCTGGTGCCAAAAAAGGTTGGGCGCCGCTGAAGTGTACAATGATGAACTTGTAGCCTGAAATAATGAGTGTGTGTAGGGAATCTCTATGCTAATTTTAATGAACACCAGATGGCAGGAGTTCCTGGGTGTATATAGGTATATTTTAGAAACTGGTTTAAACTTGAACAATAATAAGCAAGACTCTATAAAAGGAAAAAGCACAAAAATACAGTCATGAAAACTCATTCTCTGAGATAAGCAAATAAATCCCTGCTTTTATAACACATACTCATTAAGACACACGGATGTGCAGGGGTAGTTTTTATTGTTAAACACACACCAGAAAATACGTGTGTGAGTCCCTCTGGTAACTTGCTATAGTCAAAAATGGGCATACCACTGTCATAAGCAAAAACACTAATACTACCAAAATTACTACCCTAACAAAGTGTATGCTGTACTTAACACTATCTGTGGGGTATGGACAACAGGAGTGCCATCAAAGATTTTATTTAAAAAACAAAAAGGAGACTTAATTACTTTATATGTTAAGGAAAGAAACACCCAATTCTTTACTCATGAAAGAGGCTGTGTAAAGCCAAGAGAAGAGAATGAGATCAGGACTCAGTCCAGTTAGAATTTTAATCCTTGCTCTTCCGTTTGCTGGCTAAGTATACCTGACAAAGTCACATATCTGAATCTGAATTTTTCTTCATTGTAAAATGAAGATATAACAAATTGTGAATGATAAATGAGATGAGGTAAACTAGACACTAAACATAGAATTCATATATAAAGATATTGAGCAAACATCATATATATTTTAAAAGATGGGCAGAGATCAACTGAAATCCCACAAGAATGAACTAGGAATAATAAGCATAATTTTTAATGGTAATAGTTAACCCAGAGATGTCTGTTTTGGAAAAAATGATGTAGACCTTTTTTTCCCCCTGCTCTATTCCGCTAATCACAATTATAAACTCTAGAAATGACACAAGATAAAACCAAGGGAGAATTATTAAAGGTGACAAGAAGAAAGCAAGCCTGGGTAGAACCTCAGGACTGGAGAACCACCACAGTGACGTGGCAGTGTGTTATCCCCTCAACAGAGACCGCTCAGACCTCCCTTATCCCAACTCACCACCTAGTGACAGAAGGCAGCTAGGAAAGCTTATTTCTCTGTCAACTTGAATGGGAATTTTTCTGAAAACCTCAGAAAAACCCAAACCTACTGGGAAGAGAGAGTCTACTGGGAACCCAAAAATAAGTGGCCAAGGGAATCATTTTCTTTAGCTGTCAGGCCTGGGACTCCCCTTTTCGGCCAAGAGACTCTAAGGTGTGTAGGAAGCACCTACAAGAGAGACCCAGATACAGCAAGTTGTCCAGTCAATAAGAATATTCTTGGGCTTCCCTGGTGGCACAGTGGTTAAGAGGCCGCCTGCTGATGCAGGTGACACGGGTTCATGCCCCGGTCCGGGAGGATCTCACATGCCGCGGAGCGGCTGGGCCCGTGAGCCATGGCCGCTGAGCTTGCGCATCCGGAGCCTGTGCTCCACAACGGGAGAGGCCACAACAGTGAGAGGCCCGCGTACCGCAAAAAAAAAAAGAATGTTCTTCCAGGCCAAGACTCTCCTTCTCACTCAGAGATATTGGGGAGGGTTTGTGGAACAAGAAAAAGGGATCCAGTCACACAAGTGGCCTCATCCTAGAAGGCTATTTGTCCTAGATGCTGAAGAACCTCCTGGCCTGTCCAGACATACCTGACAAGTGAGCTGAACAGGCAGGAAGGACCCAACTGCAACAAACAGCATGATCCAGGCAGCCTCACTGTCCTCACAGGCCTGAGGGTCCCTTCACCTGCTCAGGGACATGGGGCAGCAGGAGGGCACTGATAGGGTGACCCCTCCGCTACCTAGAGAGACCAAGCAACCTGGCCAGGAGACATGCTTTCTGATCTGCAGGGCAGTACCAGCAAAGTCCCATGGAAACAACTGCAGCACCAGATAAGCCAAGCAGGACAAAGGGCTATGAAAATCAAGCAGTCATTGAAAAAGTATATGTCATCAAGCTGTCATAGAAAAAGTATATGTATTACCAAAGTATATGTATATGTATATGTATTTACCAAAGTAGGCCAATACCCACATGCTAACTCTAAACAGTGCGACCACTAGCTAAAATAAAAGATTTAAATAGGACCCAGAGTCTCCTAACCTAATAGACAAAAAAGTCCAAGAAACAGCAAACAATGACCCATCACACCAGTAATCAATAATATCACAACTGCAATGAGAAAAGGAAATCAACTAACACCAATCCCAGGTTGAATCAGATGTTGAAATTATTTGACCACAATTTTAAAAGTCCTCATAAAATCCCTTCAACATTCCATAGCACACTCTCCTAATCAAATGAAAAATTAGAAATACTCAGCAAAGAAATAAATTTATAGAAAAGAACAAATGGAAATTATAGATATGAAAAATACAGAGCAAAAATTAAAATCTCATGAGTTTTTATCAGAGTGAAGATAACAGAGGATAAAAATCACTGAACTGGGGACAGAGAAATTGAGTTCACCCAATCTGAAAAACAGAAAATAGACTGAAAAAGAGAAAAATGAACAGAGCCTCAGGGTCCAGTGGAACAGTAACAAAAGATCCATTTGTATGTTAGAATCCGAAAAGGAAAGGAAAAAGAGAGGGGCTGAAAGAATATTTTAAAAAGTAATAGCAGAAAACTTCCCAAATTAGGCAAAAAACAGAAACCTACAGTCCCCAAAAGATAAACTACAAATGTGATCAACCGATTCACACCAAGATACATTACAATTATACTTTTAAAAAATGAAAACAAAGAAAAAAATCTTTAAAAGCAGCCAGAAAGACCACATTACCCATAGAAAAATGCCAATTGAAATGACAGCAAATTTCTCATCTGTAACCACTGAAGCCAGAAGAAAGTGGCACCGTAGTTTTCAATTGCTACACATCAGTAATGAATGGGGAATATAAACATTCTCAAGTGAAGAAAAACTAAAAGAATTTATCACTAGCAGACCTATCCCTGAAGACGGGTTAAAGGAAGTTCTTCAAATTGAAAGGATATAATAAAACGTTAGCTTAGATCATGAAGAAGGAAAAAGGGACAATGGAAAGAATAGAAAGATGAGTACATATAATAGACTATCCTATCCTTCTGATGAGTTTTATAATCATATTTGATAATGGAAATAAAGATGTCTAATACCATCTGATACTCAAGACAATGATATTTAAAAGTGAGAAAAGTAAAGGTACCTGAATGGAAATAAGGTTTCCACATTTCACTCCAAGTGGTTAATGTTATTACCAGTATCTGTTAGAAGTATACATAGAAAGACAAATATCATATATCACTTATATGTGGAATCTGAAAAAAATAATACAAATGAAGTTATATACAAAACAGAAATAGATCACAGATGTAGAAAACGAACTTATGGTTACCAAAGTGGAGAGGGGGGAGGGATAAATTAGGAGCTTGGGATTAACATATACACACTACTATATATATATATAAAATAGATAAACAACAAAGACCTACTCTATAGCATGGGGAACTGTAGTCAATATTTTATAACCTACAAGGGAAACAAATCTGAAAAAAATATTTATATGTATGTATAACTAAATCATTTTGCTGTACCCCTGAAACTAGCATTGTAAATCAACTATACTTCAAAAAAAATAAAAAGTATATGTATTATGTTATATATGTATGATGTAACACCCAAAGCAACCTTGATAAAAAATATACAAAAGGATACATGTAATAATAATAAATGCAGATGGAGCTTCCCCTCCAAAATGTTCAAATAATCCACAGGAAGGTAAGAAAAAAAAGGGAAATGAAAACTAGAAGAGCCAGATGCAACAATTTATCCTTCACCTTAGGAGGGATATCTCTACATGCCCTACACCACTGTATCCCTAGACATTTTTTCTAAAGAAAGAAGACCTCTGAATTTGTGTCTTACATGCAAACGTCTTACCACTAAATCTATAGTAGCTGCTAGTTCATGCTCACTAGGTCTCATCAGCATAATGTTACCAAGGCAATGGGCAAGTATGTTGTCTTGTGGAAGCGAAATGCAATTAAGTTCTCTGTTTACTACATCATGAAATAGAGCTAGAAAACTGATATGCCTCAGAAGCAGGACACTGTTACTGGCCTTACCAGCTAAAAGCAAACTGCTTCTTATTGTCATCTTTTGTTTGTTTGTTTGTTTTTGGTTGTTCGTTTATATTTTGTGCTTTTCAGGTATATAGAAGTACTTTTCTACCCCATGACACAATGATGTTCACCACTTTGTCCATACTATTTGCAGTTTTGTAGATCACATTTAGATCTTATTTCATCTGGAGTTTACCTTTGTTTAAGACATTCATTAGAAATTCAATCTCACTTTTCCCCATAAAGTTTTCCCTATGCCGTCCAACCCAAATGTATGTATGTTCTAGTTGTTATTGCTAGTCTATACAAATCTTACTGTATTTTGTACGTTAATCTTGGGGTTGGCAGCCTTGCCAGGCAAGAAGGAGTGAGATCCCTGTAGCAGGTCTCCCCTGCTGATTACAGCTAGAAACTCAGGACAAAACACAAAGAGCAACTGCCAGAAGACAAAGATGAGTTAACAACAGCAGGCGGATCACAGAGGAAAGTGCAAGCTAAACATTATGACCAATAAATGGTTGAACGTCACCATTTTTTTTTTGCTTTTTTCTCCCTGTGTTTACATGAGGGTGGGGCTGAGTCCCGGAACTGAACTGTGGGTGAACACAGTAAAAACTCTGAAAGATAGCCTCCTCTTTCTAGACAGAAGATTGTAAAGGGACCACATGAGCCAGAGGACGTGGGAGGATTCCCACTCCCTTTTTGTCTCTTTTATTCCCTTTTGTTTCTGCCTTCTAAGGCCCTGCCATTAGAAGAACTTCATAGCAGTGCTCAGGTTTCTAATGCATTGTTTGCTGACACTTCTCTTTGTATTTCCCTTTTCATAGGCTACTTACCTGGGTGATTCAAAGTCATACCCAATAATCCTTCAGAGTCTAGACTATGGGTCACTGGTTGGGCCCTCATCATCAAATTCCAAGCTCTGTCTCTGGCTAAGCATATTCTAATTAATAAAATGTATTAAGTCCTCGTGGTCTAACTCCATATCTAACCTACATTCTACATCTTTAACCCACAACAGCCAATAATACTGACCAAAATACAAAGATGACCCAAGTCATTTTACTCATACCACTAACTCTTTTCATAGCTCTATGTGTCTCAGTAAAGAAATCAGGAGCAGAATGAGTGTAGGACTTAAAAAATTAGGCCAAAATTCTGGGGAAAACTCCCCAAAGTTTTGTTTGTTTTATCGAATGTGCTATTTTCAGTGTAAATGGTCAGAGTCCTGCTTCAAAACAGATGAAATGTTAAAGAGTTTTAATGGAAAATTAGTTCTAATTTGTGCCAGGCTATTTACAACTAATTTTCATGAGTTAAAGATGCCTTGTACTTCTCATGAAAGTGGTTCAGACTAAACAACATTTGCTCTATTAATTTGTGGCATCTCTATTTCAATACCAGCTGTAATAACTACATAATCATAAAGCATTTCAGAATTAATCAACCTTCTGATTCCTCTTGTAAAAATATCTATAAGTGTATTTTTCTTCCATTTTAATACTGCAACACTTAAGACTCAAGAGCTAAATGAGATTTCCAATATGGCCCTGGGGACCTTTGACGGTAGATGTGAGAAAGTAGCTGTCAGAACAGTAAGCAAAGTGGCAGAGGATGACTGAGTGTGACTTGCTGGGGATGTGTAGCATGTTCATACCACTGAGAGGCTCTGTATTAGCGATTGTCACTTTCTGATTCCATCCACATCTCATGGTCCCAGCCAGGGGCCTGTTAGGGAAGTAATCTGTATCTTAAAAGTACAGCACAGGGCTTCCCTGGTGGCGCAGTGGTTGAGAGTCCGCCTACCAATGCAGGGAACACGGGTTCGTGCCCCGGTCCGGGAAGATCCCACATGCCGCAGAGTGGCTGGGCCCGTGAGCCATGGCCGCTGAGCCTGTGCGTCCGGAGCCTGTGCTCCGCAATGGGAGAGGCCACAGCAGTGAGAGGCCCGTGTACCACAAAAAAACACTACAGTACAAGCAGTAGATAGTGAAAAATATAAAGATAAAACAAGAAAGAAACAAAATACAAGAGGAAAGCACGTATGCTAGGTCTGGTGTCCATAGTTCATTCATACAGAAAATATTCACGGAGTGTATTAGCATCAGTAAAAGTGAATAAAACAGCTATAAATAAGAGGTGTAAAATCTTGGGATTCTTTACTTAGGCATGCTATTTTGTCATATTACCCAGATAATAGTTTGTGCCATTAGACATATTTCTTAGGGTTAAGATAAGTTTGGGGGTTTAGGTTTGGCAGACAGTAGCTGATCATGAAATTTAAAGTATCCAGAAGTTTACAGATCATCACTCTTCGTTCAGTTCAAGGACAAGAAGGAGAAATAGAATTATGAACAAATAGGATAAAATTGATGGTAATAATAATAAAAGTAACACATATTTAGACATGCATAAACATAGTAACCTCAAGCTTTGTTTATCTGTCCTGGAGATAGGATTACTAGGCAGGATAGTGGGAGAAGACAGAGAGGGATTCAAAGCAAATACCAATTTCCACTAACGCAGAGGGGGAAGCTGCTCCCTAGGGAACAATAGAGAAATGTATTGTTTAACTCTGGGGCCTGAGGTTGAACAGTAATTTATCTAGGAAGATGATTACATACCACAACTTTCCATTGTAAATTTCCAAAAACATCTGTTATACATGCTGTTAATAGACACTATCCAAAATTTCCTAATTCTTTGCTGCTGATATGTACTAAAAAATCCCAAACTGCAAACCATGCTAAATTCTGTTCTCTGCTTCCTCAGCTCATCAGGACCATCATGCTCTGCTCAGATTCCACCTCTGCTCTCCTTTGGCAGAGAGCAGGGAAATCGCCTCACCTTGTGAGTTTCTCTTCTCTGAGGGTTTGCAGTCCTGTTTTACCTGAATATAAACTGCCTCGTATATTTTGCCCAGTGTCTAATGCCAATAACTGTAGTATTAGATGTCCATTCAATCATTTTCTCACTTAATCCAAGACTACACAAGAACTTGTATCACATGTCCAGAAACATGGCCAACATTTCTACACAATGGTCATAATGAGGCATTTTTAAAGGTATGCATAGTAGTCATGACACACTTTGTACAGGTGACAAAAATGTTGTATGTTTCAGTAAATGTGTATAAAAAGATTCAGCAAATCAAGAATTATCTTTAAGTGGCTTTAGTAACATTATTCATCTGAACATTTAACTCCTTTATTTTTTGGCATTATTTTGTTCTTACAGAGATCTCATGCTCAGATTAATTAATCTGACAGATAAGCCATTTAACCATGTTTCTATCCATTTTAAAATATCAATAAGATTCCACCACTTAAAATGTGCACGTCTATAAAACGCCTTATTTTTTAAAAACTTTTATTGTAGTACAGTTGATTTACAATGTTGTGCTAGTGTCTACTGTACAGCCAAGTGAATCAGTTGTACATATACATATATCCACTCTTTTTACATTCTTTTCCCATATAGGTCATTACAGAGTATTGAGTAGAGTTCGCCTTGTATTTAAAGTGCTCTAGGTTATATGGTTGAATTGATGGGATGTTCAGATTTTCTTTCCCTAGTTCCACAATTCTGCTACTTTACTTCAAAGGCACAGTCACCATTATAGGAAATTGTTTGCTGACTCTAATGACATTCCTGAAAATTATGAAGAATTTTTTCAGAAAACTAACACTTGTCTCAGAAAAATGGTATTATATCAGAAATGCTTATCCTCGTAGGAAATGTGGAAATAATGCATTTACACAGAAAACACACTTAGCTTTTCATGTGCTACATTGTATTACAGTCATATCTGATTAGATGTACCATTTGTCCACTTCGATATTGCCTCAGGAACTGCCAGTTATGAAGTGCAGGAATGACTAGAAATATAAGAGTTACATACTAGCTGTTAGAAACTTTAAGTTCAGCAGTTCTTCTAAGAGGAAACAGACATAACGTATAATAGGTTCAGATTTTTGATAGAGGAAATATTGAATGACACGTCACATTATTCTTTTCAGTTTGTCAACCATACATCTTCTAAAAGTCAATTTTAAATCCTCCATCTTACTGCATTTTTGTGAGGGTGCTGGGGCAGTAATTTCTTCTTCAACTGGCATTCAGTTCTCACACATCAAGAAGAAATAAAATATACCTTCAAGTTACCTAATATATAAGTACCATTTTACATTTTAAATATTGAATTACTTCCTAAATGATTCTTTTTTACTATATATTATTTCAATCCAAATCAGAAGCAGAAAAATACACAAGAATCTTGATATTAAGAGTGACTCTGTAATGACCTATTTGGGAAAAGAATCTAAAAAGAGTGGATATATGTATATGAGTAACTGATTCACTTTGCTGTACAGTAGACATTAACACAACATTGTAAATCAACTGTACTGCAATAAAAATTTAAAATAACATTGCATTGCAATGTTTTACAAAGATGCTCTACCTCTGTAAAGACGTGTGAATCATGAAAACCATTGCAACAATTGCAGCTAATCCTTGTCTAAAAAGTCTCTTGGAATTGAAATTGCACAAAAAAATATGTTTCTTCATGATACAAATTCCAGTTTATTGATTGAAGACATTTCTAATTAAAAACATCAAACTCAATCATTCTCTTCCAAAACACAAAACTTCTGTCTTCAAGATGAGTAAGAATTACAGAAGCTGTTTTGATTGCTGAGTGTCCAAGGACTGAATTCCTAAGTAATTTTTATTTAAGCATTTAAAATAATAATACATGACAGAAGTGCAATTCTATGAAGAAAATGAGGGTGGTCAATTTGTACAACAAATGGCACCACAAAAGTGCTACCACCTGAGTTTGGGGCTTCTAGACATACAAACTTGGCAAACAGAGCCAACCATTCTTTATGCCCCTCCTGCCCACCCCAGGTATTCAGACTTGTGTCTCACAGTCCTACTTCATCATAAGAATCATGTAGGGTGTTTGAAAAAAGAACACAAATTGCTGGAGTCACCCAAACTCAACGAATGACACTGTACAGAGGAGCAGCCATGCCATGGGGTAAGGATGTTAATAAGATCTACAGGAATTCTTATGCTCCTATAAATTTGAAAATAATGATTTAGTCCAGTGCTTGTAAGAGTGTAGTTTTTGGACCAGTAGGATAAACATCACCTGGGAAGTTAGAACTGTCCTATTCTAGGGTCCATCCTGAACCTACTGAATCAGAAACTCTGGAGGTAAGGCACAGAATTCTGTGTTTTAATTAGCTTTGCAAGTCATTCTAATGCACACTAAAACTTGAAACCCACTGATATAGATCAATCTTAAAAAATGGGAATCACACTGATGAACTCCTTGGCTTCCCTGTATCGGAGCAAGATTTCTCTGTGAATATATCTTGAATTAGTCAATAGCTTTCATTGTTCTGCATGTGACTTTCCAGTTCTGACCGCATGCGGCCTTTGCTTCACTTCAGTCAGTCAAATTCATGCAACTAACTTGATTTCCCCGTTTTGTTTTTCGTAACTATTAATAGAGATAATGTTGATCTTCCCTTTACGGAGTTAAGACACTTCACAAAACTAATTCAGCTCAAGGGTCTATTATATTTTTTTCCAATTACGCAGGAGATTAAATAATATTGTTATCATTAGTTATTAAACTTCTCCAACGTGTACTCCACAAAAAGGTAGTGATACCTTCAGTAATAATTAATGGTTTTAAATTAATTCATCGAAACATTGTGTGTGTGTATACACAAATCTCTCTAGGTTTCCACATTACCACTAAATTGTTCATTTTTATCATAAAGAAAATATTGTTATCAATAGATACTGCTTATTAAAACACTCACTTTCCAGTTCCCCCGACATGTTTTCACTGCATATTCTACAACTCTGTACTCAGGGCCATGTGACAAAAAGGATATCAAACTCTGAAGCATTTATAGCTTTACATTTAGGGAATGATATTGGAATTTTGTTCAGGATTTGGTGTAAAGTTTTCTCTAGGGATTTATTTATACATTTAATTAGGGTTAACGTCATGGTCAGTATCAGGGTTCCATGTCAGGGGCAGAGTTCTTGCTTTTAGATTAATTCCTTTTCTGATTTCACATCCTCAAAGCAACATTTATTCAGTATAAGGAAATCTAATACCCAAGAGTACTTGTTCCCTAACTACAGGAACAGCTCATGTCTGAGTATAACATACATAAGCATTGTTGAAACCACGGCTGCTTATACTGACAAAGATGCCAATACTTTTATTATAGGACTGGCCACAGTCTAACTTTGTATCTGTTCCAGTGGCCAGAAGCAACTGTTAAGAGATAAACTGAGGAATATTAATTGTTTAAGAGTTCATTTGAGAAAAAAATCAATTTGATTCAGGCAGCCCAAAACTGGAATTGGTTAAGAACACTCCACCAACCAGACCTGGGGAAAGATGTGGAGAAAGCAAACCCAGGAAATTGTTTAATTGGCTACAGCTCAAGTGTTTGCATTATTTGGAAAAGACTAGCTGATTGTTTGTGACTGGTTGTACTTAGGTTTTGATTCTTAACTTTGAGGCATTTACAGGTTTTGGGTTGCTTATGTACGTGGCTAAGGTATTAAGGTAGCCTCAGTCTAATGGCCTCCTTATTTAATTAAACACACCTACATAATGAAAGAATGCCTTGGTGCTTGTACGGCTATGACAGCTACTGCTAACAAACCAGATATTAGGAAAAGTGACTCAGATTCTCCCATATATGCTGCTTCAAGTAGCAGCAGTCCAAGTGTTTGAACCTCTTAGTTTCACTTTGGGTCCTGTTTAGTAGCTCACAATAAACTAGGATGTGCATTAAGATTACATAGAGTTTGATTTTTTCAGCTCTCTTAATTTCCACCTTCTGTTTTATTTTCTTCTCTTTTTTATATTTTTCTTCTCACTCACCAGAAAATATGCATTAAGTTTATCTGACAAATATCCAAATCATATTACAAAATAAATTTACATATTTAAGTATTTAGATATTTCTTCATCTAACAAGTATGGTGCTTGTGGATTCATTTAACAAATATGTAAGATATATGCTGTATAAAAAAGAAACAAAAGTAATAATTTCCTTCTCTCAGAATAAAAGCAGAGCTGCTTTCTAGGTAAGATACATAGAGCATTGTATAATTATTTTCTTATACATGTTGCAGATTTACTATGTACCATAATTATATTGCAGGAAACTGAGTTGGTAAGTCATCCTTGTGATGGTTTCTGCCACTGAATTAAGACTGAAGATACATAATAATTCAAATGAGGCGTATTAATTACTTTCTGGTAAAACATCTATAGCTTGGTAGCTAACTCTAGGCACACTAGAGTTAGTTTTCTAGAAAAGTACAAAATTATAAATTTGACCTAATGGAAAAATGGCTACATAGGAAGAATACATTTAAGTATGAGTCCAGGCTTTAGTGTCAAACTTCAGGGTTCAAATCCTTGATCCACAATTTAAGAATTGGGTAAATTGGGCAAGTTATATAATCTCTCTAACGTTTGTATTTTTATAATTATAATTATTTACAAAGAATATTTCATGACAGTAATTTTTAATTTCATAATGCCCTTCCACATTTTCAGTGAAATTATACAGATGGTCTCTGACTTATGATGGTTCGACAATGTTTTTACTTTATGATGATGTGAAAGTGATATGCTTTGAATTCTGAATTTTCTTCCTCCCCCCCGGGGCTAGCACTATGCCATATGATACTCCCTCGTGATGCTGGGCAGTGGCAGCTGCAGCTCCCTGTCAGCCAGGTGATCACAAGGGTGAACAGCCGATACATTTACAACCATCCTATACCCATACGATGACTCTGTTTTTCACATTCAGTACAGCATTCAATAAATGACATGAGATACTCAACACTTTATTATAAGACAGGCTTTGTGTTAGATGATTTTACTCAACTGTAGGCTAAGAACATAAGTGTTCTGAGTTTGTTTAAGATCAGCTAGGCTAAGTATGATTTTGGTAGTTTAGGTGTATTAAATGCATTTTAGACTTACTATATTTTCAACTTATGAAGGGTTTATTGGGACCCAACCCCTCTGTAAGTGAAGGAAGAGCTGTTGTGAAAATAAAGAAAACTTCACTTAAGATGGAGTCAGAAAGCCCTGTGAAAGGGCTCACACGTGTACCACTCATGTAGCCTGCATAACCAGCCAGAAGAAGGAAGATAAGAACTATCTAGGCAAGGGAAGACACTAATCACATGGGAATTTTATCTCCTGCTTTGAAGAAAAAGCAGAATCCCTCCCTCTCTCAGTGGCAATGCTCTAACCCCCAAGCACAACCAATGAGAAACTGCCACAACCTTCAACTCTTGTTCTTCTCCAATGAACTTTTGCTCGGAACAACCCTAACTTCCTCCTAAAACCTAATAAAAGCAAGTCCCTCTCCTTTGCCTGTGAGTCATCATAGCTTGCTTGTCCTTAATTGCAATTCTCTGCTATTCCTGAATAAACCCATAACTGGTAAAATAACCAGCTGTTCTATTTTTCATGTTGACACTACATAAAATATATATTTTAACGTTATGTATTGGTTAGAATTACTTGTGTAAATATTTCCTTAGCTATCCATCTACTTTTCCATGATACTATTCATCTTTCATCTCAGACAGCTGGGCTTCTTCCTATTGTCAGTTACCTTTCTCAGTAAAGACGCTAAATGCTTTCTTGGTATTCTCTCTTTCTTTGATTAGCACCTGCACTGGAAGGTAGAGTTTTAAGTTACTCCTTCTTTGGCTTTTGGGTCAAATAATTTCAGTCCAGATTCTACATGTGGTTTTCCTGCATTCTGAACTGATATTTTAACCATAGAAATAGCTCATGGCCTGTATCTATATAGAAGCTTTTTGTTCTTTTTTTCATATTGATAAATTCTTTCTTGTTATTTTTAAAGACTGATTCTTATACTGTATACCAAAATTTTGTAAAAGTGTCTTAAAAATGACTGTATAGTTTTTCATCCATCCAAATACTTAGACTTTTGTAAGATGTATAGTATTTGTCAATTCAAATCAGAGAATACACTCTATGTCTATTGGCAGGAAAGCTGGACTCTTTTGAGTGACTTGACTATCCTATTCTGATTAATAGTACTATTAAGTCTCTTTAGACTTTGAACAATAAAGCATGAAAAGGCCATTCATTTACAAGATTAACAGATGAAATAAGCAACATTTATGAAGCACCTATTCAAAGCAGTCATTGTGCAAGAAGGGCATATAAAGTTGTCTAAAATGTCAGTCCTACTCAAAAGACGTAGAAAGCTATAGAGTAATACATAAATAACCATAATATACTAAGAAGCAGCAGAACACTGGTTAAGTACAATAGATTTTAAGCAGGGAAGTCTAAGCACAAGTCCCAACTGTGTCACTTACTAGCTGTGAGGCTTGGGTAGATTATAGAGCTTCTTGAATTCTCCCTTTTCCCATCTACCATATGAATTTATTAGTAACTGCCTGATTTTCCTTAATTTTGGCTATTAATATAAAGTGCCACCAATAGGAGAATGTCACGGAAATTCTAAGAATGTGCAAAAGGCAAATGTATAGAGATAAAATTTGGGAGAAAATTGAGATAAATAGTATGTTTCAAACTTTTATCTAAAATTGTGGCAAAAACTGAAAAATGCCAGTGAATAAATAAAGGTTTGAGAACTATTACAGGTTATTAAAGGTATTGATATTCACTAAACACAAAACGAAGCTATATACTTTTTAGTTAAAATTTATACAGTAAATATGCATAGAAGTGCACAATAAGAGGAAACACCAAAATATCTTGATGGTGGAAGAGAGGGGGCTGTTCTCATGCATTATTTCTCAATGTGAAGAAGATAAATGAATGTTATTATTATTATTCATGTATGCATTATATGAAATATTATATAATGTTTAATAATAGAAAATTCTAATTTTGAAAATAATAGGGTTTGTAAAGGATGACCATGAATTTCACAATGGCAATGAAGGGTCTTAAAACCAGGTAGAAAGCGTAGTAGAGAGAGATATACCCTGGTAAAACTGAATGTTATATACTAATGACTCACAGTCAGTTGAATATATTATTTACTAAAGTATGTACCTGTGAGTATCCCTCAAAAGTGAAGCTTATATAGGGGTGGGTGAGGAGCTCTGATTTTTCTCCTGACATTCAACAAGATGGACCCTGTGCAAAAATACCAATTCCATAGGGATAAATAAATCATGGAATTCTTCTAAGCTAGTGCTGAGTGCATAACATTCTTCCCTTGCTCTCTTGGGATGCTCTGAATAATTCTATACGCCCATTGCCAAGCTAAATAAACTTTATGTAATTAACACATGTACGGATCTGATCACTGACATGCAATCTACTGACTTTTCTGTTATGCCAATATGTATGGTTTCTAATTAAAAAGTTTAGGAAACTGCCTACATATATAATAAAAGAGTAAGAGTCTGGAACTGCATAAGAGGCAAGAGACCGTTGTTTCCAGGTGTGTAAGGAGAGGGGATTCAGAACACTGACTAAATGAGCTTCAGAGATGGAAGCCAGCCAGGGCTATCAGCGCAGACACCAGAGACAGACAAGAAACGCTAAGGCTGCTGCTACAGCCACCAAGAAGCCTGTGTGCAAGCATAGGTCACTATCCACAACTCCCCTCCTGGGAGGCTGTGCAGCCCGCCACTGCCAGGGTCCCGTGATCCAGGGACAACTTCCCCGGAAGAACGCACGAGGCGCCTCAGGATGGTGCAACGTCATGCCTGCCTCTGCCGCCTGCAGGCTCTCCCTGCATTCCGTACCCTTCCCTCTCCCTGGCCTGAGTGAGCCAGAGCTCCCTAATCAGCCTCTCATTTAAGCCCCTCCTGTCTGGGCGAAGAAGAGATGCCAGAGGGTGACCTACATGCAGAGGCGGGGCCAAATCCAAGGCCTGAAACCAGGAGCTATGCGAACAAAGAAGCGAAAGGGAAATCTCTCCATGCAGCCTCAGGAGCAAAAGATTAAATCTCCATAAACAACTTGACATACCCTGCATCTGTGGAATACCTGAACAGACAAAGGATCATCTCAAAATTGAGCTGGTGGACTTTGGGAGCAACTGTAGACTTGGGGTTTGCTGTATGTGACTGACTAGTTTCTAATTTTTATGTTTACCTTAGTATATTTTTTAGCACGTTATCATTGGTGGATTTGTTTACTGGTTTGGTTGCTCTCTTCCTTTTTTTTATTATTACTTTTTATTTTTTTTATTTTAATAATTTTTAAATAACTTTTATTGTATTGTATCTTCTTTTTCTTTCTTTCTGTTTTTATTCTCCCTTTTCTTCTGAGCCGTGGGGCTGGCAGAGTCTTGGTGTTCCAGCCAGGTGTCCGTACTGAGCCCCTGAGGTGGGAGAGCCAAGTTTAGGACATTGGACCACCAGAGACCTCGGGGCCATACATAATATCAATCAGCAAGAGCTCTCCCAGAGATCTCTGACTCAACGCTAAGACCCAGCTCCACTCAATGACCAACAAGCTCCAGCGCTGGACACCCCATGCCAAACAGCTAGCAAGACAGGAACACAACTCCACCCATTAGCAGAGAGGCTGCCTAAAAGCATAATAAGTTCACAGACACCCCAAAACACACCACCAGACGCGGTCCTGCCCACAACAGAGACAAGATATAGCCTCATCCCCCAGAATACATGCACCATTCCCCTCCACCAGGAAGCCTACATAACCCAATGAACCAAACTTACCCACTGGGGACAGACATCAAAGACAACAGGAAATATGACCCGGCAGCCTGCAAAAAGCAGAACTCAAACAAAGTATGTGAAGCAAAATGAGAACACAGAGAAATATAGAGCAGATGAAGGAGCAAAGTAAAAACCCACCAGACCAAACAAATGAAGAAGAAATAGGCAGTCTACCTTAAAAAGAATTCAGAGTAATGATGGTAAAGATGATCCAAAATCTTGGAAATAGAATGGAGAAAATACAAGAAACGTTTAACAGGGACCTAGAAAAAATAAACAGCAAACAAACAATGATGAACACACAATAAGTGAAATTAAAAATTCTCTAGAAGTAATCAATAGCAGAATAACTGAGGCAGAAAAACAGATAAGTGACCTGGAAGATAAAATAGTGGAAATAACTACCACAGAAAAGAATATATAAAAAAGAATGAAAAGAACAGAGGACAGTCTCAGAGACCTCTGGGACAACATTAAATGCACAAACCTTCAAATTATAGGGGTCCCAGAAGAAGAAGAGAAAAAGAAAGGGACACAGAAATTATTTTAAGAGATTATAGTTGAAAACTTCCCTAATATGGGAAAGGAAAGAGTCAATCAAGTCCAGGAAGCACAGAGAGTCCCATATAGGATAAATCCAAGGAGAAACATGCTAAGACACATATTAATCAAACTAACAAAAACTAAATACAAAGAAAAAATATTAAAAGCAGCAAGCAAAAAGCAACAAATAACATACAAGGGAATCGCCATAAGCTTAACAGCTGACTTTTCAGCAGAAACTCTGCAAGCCAGACGGGAATGGCAGGACATATTTAAAGTGATGAAAAGGGAAAAACCTACAGCTAAGATTACTCTATCCAGCAAGGATCTCTTTCAAATTTGATGGAGAAATTAAAACCTTTACAGACAAGCAAAAGCTACAAGAATTCAGCACCACCAAACCACCTTACAACAAATGCTAAAGGAAATTCTCTAGGCAGGAAACAGAAGAAAAGGAAAAGGCCTACAATAACAAACTCAAAACAATTAAGAAAATGGCAATAGGAACATACATATCAATAATTACCTTCAATGTAAATGAATTAAACGTTACAACGAAAAGACACAGACTGGCTGAATGGATACAAAAACAAGACCCGTATATATGCTGTCTACAAGAGACCCACTTCAGACCTAGGGACACATACAGACTGAAAGTGAGAGGTTGGAAAAAGATATTCCATGCAAATGGAAATCAAAAGAAAGCTGGAGTAGCAATTCTCATATCACACAAAATAGACTTTAAAACAAAGACTATTACAAGAGACAAAGAAGGACACTACATAATGATGAAGAGATCAACCCAAGAAGAAGATATAACAATTGTAAATATTTATGCACCCAACATAGGAGCACCTCAATACATAAGGCAAATGCTAACAGCCATAATCGGGGAAATAGAGAGTAACACAATTATAGCAGGGGACTTTAACACCCCACTTTCCCCAATGGACAGATCAACCCAAATGAAAATAAATAAGGAAACAAAAGCTTTGAATGACATATTAAACAAGGTGGATATAACTGATATTTATAGGACATTCTATCCAAAAACAACAGAGTACACTTTCTTCTCAAGTGCTCATGGGACATTCTCCAGGATAGATCATATCTTGGGTCAAAAAACTAAGCTTTGGTAGATTTAAGAAAACTGAAATCATATAAAGTACCTTTTCCAACCACAATGCTATGAGACTAGATATCAATTACAGGAAAAAAACTGTAAAAAATACAAACATATGGAGGCTAAACAATACGCTACTAAATAACCAAGAGACCACTGAAGAAATCAAAGAGGAAATAAAAAATACCTACAAACAAATGACAATGAAAACACAATGACCCAAAACCTATGGGACGAAGCAAAAGCAGTTCTAAGAAGCAAGTTTATAGCAATACAATTCTACCTCAAGAAAGAAGAAAAATCTCAAATAAACAACCTAAAGTTACACCTAAAGCAATTAGAGAAAGAAGAACAAGAAAACCCCAAAGTTTGAAGAAGCAAAGTAATCATAAAGATCATATCAGAAATAAATGAAAATGAAATGAAGAAAACAAGAGCAAAGAGCAATAAAACAAAAAGCTAGTTCTTGAGAAGATAAACAAATTGATAAACCATTAGCCAGACTCATCAAGAAAAAAAGGGAAAGATTCAAATCAACAGAATTAGAAACGGAAAAGGAGAAGTAACAGAAAGCTGAAAGACAAACGATCACGAGAGATTACTACAAGCAACTCTATGCCAGTAAAATGGAAAACCTGGAAGAAATGGACAAATTCTTAGAAAAGCACAACCTTCTGAGACTGAATCAGGAAGAAATAGAAAATATGAACAGACCAATCACAAGCACTGAAATTGAAACTGTGATTAAAAATCTTCCAACAAAAAAAAGTCCAGGACCAGATGGCTTCACAGGCAAATTCTATCAAACATTTAGAGAAGAGCTAACACCTATCCTTCTCAAACTCTTCCAAAATAAAGCAGAGTGAGGAACACTCCCAAACTCATTTGACAAGGCCACTATCATCCTGATACCAAAACCAGACAAAGATGTCACAAAGAAAGAAAACTACAGGCCAATATCACTGATGAACATAGATGCAAATATCCCCAACAAAATACTAGCAAACAGAATCCAACAGCACATTAAAAGGATTATACACCATGATCAAGTGGGGTTTCTCCCAGGAATGCAAGGATTCTTCAATATACACAAATCAATCAATGTGATAAAACATATTAAAACACTGAAGGAGAAAAACCATATTATCATCTCAATAGATGCAAAAAAAGCTTTTGACAAAATTCAACACCCGTTTATGATTAAAAAAAACCCTGCAGAAAGTACGCATAGAGGGAACTTACCTCAACATAATAAAAGCCATATATGAAACACCCACAGCCATCATCGCTCTCAATGTTGAAATTTACACTAAGATCAGGAATAAGACAAGGTCGCCCACTCTCACCACTGTTATTCAACATAGTTTAGGAGGTTTTAGCCACAGCAATCAGAGAAAAAAAAGAAATAAAAGGAATCCAAATCAGAAAAGAAGTAAAACTGCCAGGGTCTGCAGATGACAGATACTATAAAGAGAAAATCTTAAAGATACTACCAGAAAACTACTAGAGCTAATCAATAAATTTGGTAAAGTAGCAGGATACAAAATTAATGCACAGAAACCTCTTGCATTCCTATACACTAATGATGAAAAATCTGAAAGGGAAATTAAGGAAACACTCCCATTTACTGTTGCAACAAAAAGAATAAAATACCTAGGAAAAAATCTACCTAAGGAGACAAAAGACCTGTATGCAGAAAACTATAAGACATTGATGAAAGAAATTAAAGATGATACTAACAGATGGACAGGTCTACCATGTTCTTGGATTGGGAGAATCAACATTGTGAAAATGACTATACTATTGCGTAGTATAGTCATTTTCACAATGTTGATTCTCCCAATCCAAGAACATGGTAGATCTCTCCATTCAATGCAATTCCTATCAAACTACCAGTGGCATCTTTCAGAGAACTAGAACAAAAAATTTCACAATTTGTATGGAAACACAAAAGACCCCGAATAGCCAAAGCAATCTTGAGAAAGAAAAACAGAGCTGGAGGAATCAGGCTCCCTCACGTCAGACCATTCTACAAAGCTACAGTAATCAAGACAGTATGTACTGGTATCAAAACAGAAATATAGATCAATGGAATAGGATAGAAAGTCCAGAGATTAACCCACGCACTTATGGTTACACTACCTTTGATAAATGAGGCAAGAACATACAGTGGAGAAAAGACAACCACTTCAATGAGTGGTCCTCGGAAACCTGGACAGCTACAGGTAAAAGAATGAAATTAGAACACTCCCTAACACCATACACAACAAAAAACTCAAAATGGATTAAAGACCTAAATGTAAGGCCAGACACTATCAAACTGTTAGAGGAAAACATAGGAAGAACACTCTATGACATAAAGCACAGCCAGATCCTTTTTTACCCACCTCCTAGAAAAATGGAAATAAAAACTAAAATGGGACCTAACGAAACTTAAAAGCTTTTGCACAGCAAAGAAAACCATAAACAAGACCAAAAGACAACCCTCCGAATGGGAGAAAATATTTGCAAATGAAGCAACTGACAAAGGATTAATCTCCAAAATTTATAAGCAACTCATGCAGCTCAATATCAAAAACCAAACAACCCAATCCAAAAATGGGCAGAAGACCTAAACAGACATTTCCCCAAAGAAGATATACAGAGTGCCAACAAACACATGAAAGGATGCTCAACAATCACTAGTCATTAGAGAAATGCAAATCAAAACTACAATGAGATATCATCTCACACTGGTCAGAATGGTCATCATCAAAAAATCTACAAACAATAAATGCTGGAGAGGGTGTGGCGAAAAGGGAACCCTCTTGCACTGTTGGTGGGAATGTGAACTGGTACAGCCACTATGGAGAACAGTATGGAGGTTCCTTACAAAACTAAAAATAGAACTACCATATGACCCAGCAATCCCATTGCTGGGCGTATAGCCTGAGAAAACCATAATTCAAAAAGAGTCATATACCACAATGTTCATTGCAGCTCTATTTACAATAGCTAGGCCATGGAAGTTACCTAAGTGTCCATCGACAGAAGAATGGATAAAGATGTGGCACATATATACAATGGAATATTACTCAGTCATAAAAAGAAACGAAATTGAGTTATTTGTAGTGAGGTGGATGGACCTAGAGTCTGTCATACAGAGTGAAGTAAGTCAGAAAGAGAAAAACAAATACTGTATGATAACACATACATATGGAATCTAAAAGGAAAAACAATGGTTCTGAAGAAGCTAGGGTCAGGACAGGAATAAAGATGCAGACATAGCGAATGGACTTGAGGACACGGGGAGGGGGAAGGTTAAGCTGGGATGAAGTGAGAGAGTGGCGTGGACATATATACACTACCAAATGTAAAATAGGTAGCTAGTGGGAAGCAGCCACATAGCACAGGGAGATCAGCTCGGTGCTTTGTGACCACCTAGAGGGGTGGGATAGGGAGGGTGGGAGGGAGTCACAAGAGGGAGGGGATATGGGCATATATGTATATGTATAGCTGATTCACTTTGTTAAACAGCAGAAACTAACACCCCATTGTAAAGCAATTATACTGCAATAAGGATATTAAAAAATAAGAGAGTAAGGAAATGTACATGCAATGGAATGAAATTTAATCTTTATAAATACTTATTGCAAACCTTCTTCTTAATGAACTAGAGAAATAAATCACTCAGGGTAAAATACTAGTTGATATAAGCAGGTCAAGATTGTATATCCAGTACAGTCTTTATGTGGTTTACACATGTTTATGAGTAAGATAGAAATTAAATCTACCAAAATGTTAATTGTAGCTCTAATTGGTGATATTGTATCCTTATATCATTTTGTATATTTTTCAAAAGTGTTAATGATACTATTTATATATTATGATATAAAAATTCATAAAATTAAAAAAGCTATAGCTATTTTAAAGAAAATATTTGACTTTAGGGCCTGAAAAATTGACTTATATGAAAAATTACACTCAGATTTAAAAACTAGGTTCTTAGAAATCAATTACGAAAAGCCAGAAAACATATTACCTGCTGGATTTTAACATCACTTATCTCAAGAAACCAGAGAACCTGAAATTTTAAAATGTAACCAAGGAGTAACTTCTATCTGGTTCTATGCAAAAGGAAGTAAATAAATAAACAAATGCTACAAATATTTTTATACTTCTTAAACGTTGCTACGATGTCTGAGAGCAGTATATGATCTTTAATGAAACCCCAACTATTCTTCTGTGTCCTTCAGCAGAAACCAAGTGAATGTAAGTTTATATACTGATTTGATCTAGATGAAAAGTCTTGATGAGTATACTTATAATACGTTCTTCTGATTAAAAGGAAAAAAATCATTGAAAAATATTTCACAAAATTCAAACAGTTGCTCAAATAAAAGACTCATTATTGATGCAATAATAATATAAAGCATAAAAACAACCACAAAACACAGTGATGGCTAATTAATACAAATTTTTCACAAAAATACTATTCTAATAAGCACATTGTATCTACTAACATATTTAATCATTAGAACAGTGCTATGAAGTAGGCTTAGTATCATTCTCACTTACAGATGAGGGACTTGAAGCATGGCAAAGTAAGAAACTCAGCTAAGTGGTGTAGCCAGAATTGACACCCAGCAGTCTACCTGCGGAGGCTGCTGTGCCCGACATTTACTGCATAGTCTCCATTGCACAGCATATGCTGTGCATCCCAGATCCTGGGATGTCTTCCACAACATGACACATCATGGATCACAGAAGAACAGGCTTTGGGGGGACACTCTCATACCAGGGAAGCGAGAAAAGGACACACTGCTTCCATGGAGAGTTCTATCAGAACCAGCTCTGTTGGACACACAGGAGTTTGCTTTCCAGGGAAAGACCTTTACTCTCTGTCTTAGTCCATTTAAACTGCTGTAATGAAATACTACAGACTACATAGTTTAGAAACAACACAACTTTATTTATCTCAGTTCTGGAGTCTGGAAGGCCAATATAAGGGTGCCAGTATAGTGGGGTCCTTGTGAGAACACTAGGCTGGCTTGCAGACAGCCAACTTCTCACTGTGTTCTCTCATGGTGGAAGGAGCTAGGGAGCCCTGTGGAATTTATTTTATAAGGACACTAACTCTATTTGTGAGGGTTCCACCTTTATAACCCAATTATCTCCCAAAGGCTCCATCTTCTAATACAATCACTTTGGGTGCTAGAGGATTTCAACATCTGAATATTGGGGAGAGGGGGGACAAAAACACTCAGGTCACTCTCTATTGCTTTATAGCATAAGAACAACTTTTAAGAGTAAAATAGCATGACAATTGCTCACTGGATTTGGATAGTAACTGTGTACAATAATTATCTGAGAAAGCCTGTTGCCCAATACATGAAACTATGAAGCCATTGGAAAATTGGAATTCCACCTTAGAAAGTGGGAAGAAATTTCTGCTCCTATGGAAAGCTAAGCTTGAGATAGCATCTCCCACTGACAGAATGGGACTGTTGTCCCCCAAGTAGCTCATTGTGCTGTAATGTAGAATAAATGTAAGGGTCACTTTTTTTACACTCTTGCCTTGAATCACAAGCCACTATGCCCTAAAGGCTCTCAAATCATTGTGACACTTTCTTTCAATAATGTTTAATTTTAGCTTACAAATATTTGTTCAGCTTCTATTTCATTTAGTTTCTGTTGTATTAAAGGGTACAGACAGACTGAAGTCAGAGAGTCTGGTGTCAAATTCAGTGTGATGATTGAATCTCTTTTATTGCACTGATGCATAAAAGTGCCCTATGCTCAAAGACCACTTCATTCTGTATGAGAATTTTTTTTCCACTGAAACACATGCTTAGTGATATTAGAATGTATTTTCTGTATGGGTCAAATAAATCTGGATCTACTGTCAGAAGTATTTTACATTATTAACATTATTTAGATTTGTGTTGCAGCCAACAGCTATCACAGAAGCATAGGCGATAGTACACAACATATTTTTAAAAAATCTAAACTTCATGAATTCAAAAGTAAGGATATAGGCCAAGGGTTCAAGATGATGGAGGAGGAAGATTCTGAACTCAACTCTTCCCAGGGACACAACAACTCTACAACTACATATAGAATAATTCCTTCTGAAAGGGATCTGAAAACTGGATCAACAGTCTCCAGAAAAAAACAAAAAGGGTAAAAGAATAGCATTGAGATGTGTAGGAGACACAGAGATATAATCTCATTAAAGACAAAACCACACCCCAGCCCTGGTGATCCATAATTGGGAAGGATCACAAAGGTACAGTTATTTTTGCTGAGGAGCAAGTGATTTGAGCTCCACATCAAGCACACAACTCTTAGATCCCAAACAGGAGAGGCAAGCACTCAAAACACCTGGCTTTGAAAACCAACAGGGAATATGTCCAGGAACACTGGATAACTACAGGAAACAGAAAAGTTCTTCTTAAAGGGCTTGTGCCTAGACTCACAGGAGCCCAAAACCAGCACAAAAATGCCAGATTGAAAAGCACATAAACCATTGTTGAAAGGGGAACCACTTGCTAATCTTGAAGCATCTGCCAAAGAAGCAAGAACCAGTTGAGACCCTCCCCATAGAATGAGACACTGACAGGAGCCATTTTTTGCTATTTCAGTCTACTTTGCTAATGTCAGTGCTGGCGGGTGCCATTTTGGAAATCTCCAGTTAACCTTTTAGCGTCAGTGGCGCAACCCACTGAGAGCCCTACCCACCTCCATGCTTCAGCCAGGCCTCACAGTCAGCTGGGGATAACCCTACGTACCAGCACCCAGTGACCACCTCTGTCAGGCCCACACACCAGCACCAGGCAGTTGCCATGGCATAGTCCTGCAGCCATTCCAGGGCCAGCTCTGCCCACTAGTGCACCACAGCAGCAGCCATGGGCATACCACAGTGGGAGGGCACACAGCCCACACAGTAGATACCCTTTGAGTTCCCGGCTCTGGTGGCCATGAAGTATTGTACTTTTAAGTCCCACAGGGTATCTCCTAAATAAGGCCACTCCTTGTTCTTGGAGAGGTAGCTGATTTACCTAATACACAGGAACAAACAGAGAACTGGGCAAAATGAGGAGGCAAAGGAATATGTTCCAACTGAAAGAACAAGATAAAGCTTCAGAAAAAGAACTAAATGAAATGTAGATAAGCAATCTATCAGATAAAGAGTTCAAATGGTCATAAAAATTCTCACTGAACTCAAGGTTAAGAATGGACAAACACAGTGGAACTTCAACAAAGGTAGAGAAAATATAAGAAAATACCAAACAGAAGGTAAAACTTAACTGAAAAAATACACTAGAGGGGTTCAACAGCAGAATGGGTGAAGTAGAAGAATGAATAAATGAGCTGGAGGACAAAGCAACTGAACTCACCAGGCAGAGCAGCAAAATGAAGAAAGATAAAGTAAAAAGTGAAGATATCTTACTGGACCTTTGAAACAACCCCAAGTGGAATAACATTTGCCTTATAGGAATAATATTCCCAGATGGAGAATAAAGAGAGACAGGGCCAGAAAAATTATTTGAAAAAAAATAATGGCTAAAAATTTGCCTAATCTGGGGAAGGAAACAGATATCCAGATGCAGGAAGCTCAGAGAGTTCCAAATAAAACAAACTTAAGAGATACAGACCAAGACACATTATACTTAAAATGGTAAAAGTTAAGGATAAAAAGAGAATCCTAAAAGCAGGAAGAGAAAATCAACTTGTTACCAAAGGAAACCCCATATAGCTATCAGTAATTTTTTTCAGCCTTACAGGCTGAAGCCTTTAGAAGCCTTACAGGCCAGAAAGGAATAGAATAACATATTCAAAATGATGAGGAAAACAACCTCCAACCAAGAATTCTCTACCACCAAAATTTCATTGGAAAAGATAAATATGTACTAAAGGTAGTAGATCAATCATTTATAAAGCAAGCATGAAAGTTAAAAGACAAATGTAAGATTGACTGAAATCACAACAATTAGTTAAGGGATACTTAAAATAAAAAGATGTAAAATGTGCAAATGAAAGCATAAAATGTGGGGGGGGCATTAAAAAGATAAAGCTTTGGAGTGTGTTCAAATTTAAGTTGCTATTAACTTAAAATAGACTGCTATTTACATAGGATGTCATATGTAAATCTCACAGTAACCACAAAAAAAATACTTTATAGTCATTATACACAAAAAAATGAGAAAGGAACCTAAACATAACACTAAAGAAAACTACCAAAACACAAAAGAGAGAATGAGAAGAATAAAGGAACAGAGAGGAACCACAAAACAGCCAGAAAACAATTATCAAAGTGGCAATAAGCATCTAAGTATCAAAAATTACATTAAATGTAAAATGGACTAAATGCTTCAATCAAAAGACATAGGGTGGCTGAATGGATAAGAAAACAAGACTCAACTATATGCTGCTTACAAGAGACTCATTTCAGAAGTAAGGACTTAAAGAGACTGAAGGTAATGGGATGGAGAAAGATATTTCATGCAAATAGAAACAGAAAGTTGGAGTAGCTATACTCTTAACAGACAAAATAGGCTTGAAAAATAATGACTGTAGTAAAAGAAAGTAGCGCATTACCTAATGATAAAGGGTCAAACCAGCAAAAAGATACAATATTTATAAGTGTGTATGCATCCAGCATAGGAGTACCAAGATATAAGGTGGTGCAATAATAGTAGGGGTGTTTAACACCCCAATTACATCAATGGACAGATCATACAGACAGAAGATCAATAAAGAACCATTGGCCACAAACAGCACATTATACTGAATGAACTTGATAGATATATGCAGAATACTCCATCCAAAAGCAGATGAATACACATTCTTCTCAAGTGCACTTTGAACATTCTCCATGATAGATTATATGTTAGGTTGCAAAAAAGGTCTCAATAATTTCAAGAAGACTGAAATCATATCAAGCATCTTCTCCAGTCACCATGGTATAAAACTAGAAATCAATCACAGGAAAAAAATGAGAACACAGCAAAAACACAGACATTAAATAATATGCTATTGAATATCCAATGGGTCATCAAAGAAGTCAAAGGAGAAATCAAAAAATACCTAAAAACAAATGAGAATAGAAATGCAACATACCAAAATCTACAGGATGCAGCAAAAGTTGTTCTGAGAGGGAAGTTTATATCAACACAGGCTTATCTCAAGACACAAGGAAAGTCTCAAGTAAACAATCTAACCTGACACCTAAAGAAACTAGAAAAAGAACAAAGTCCAAAATTAATAGAAGGGAAGAAAAAAGCAATATTAGACCAGAAATAGATAAAATAGACTAAAAAAATTAAAAGGATCAATGAAATTATCTAACATGGATGGACCTTCAAGGTTTGCTAAGTGAAATATCAGTAAGTCAGACAGAGAAAGATTAACACTGTATGTGAAATCTAAACAAATAAACAAACAAAATGAACAAATAAATAAAAACATAGATACAGAAAACAGATTAGTAGTTACCAGAGGGGATGGTGTTTAGGTGTGGACAAAATGAATGAAGGGGGTCAAATGTATGGTGATGGATGGTAACTACACTTGTGGTGGTGATTACTGTGTAATTTTCAGAGATGTTGACCTATAATATTGTACACCTGAAATTTATATAATAATAATAAAGATATAGATGACAGAATTAGGAAATTGGAAGTAATGAGCGGAAAGAAACAGTCGAGAGGCACTATTTTATTATTTAGTATAGTTAAAATGCTTTAAAAATTGATGTATCAAGAAATGCAATTTGGGAATAATATTTAAAGTCTTAATGACACCAGTAAAAGGATTTGCATGAATTATTTGGTACTGAGATGAAGGGAGTTGAGATGTGAGAAAATTTTTCATCTTTCATAGAGGAGACTCAGAAGAATCTGTCTAAAAAGTATAATAAGAGAAGGATAAGCTTGGTATTTCCTTTTAAGGTGCCACTAAGAGAAACAAAATAAAAAATAGATAAAAATAAATGTCTTTTGAATTGAACTAGAGATTTAGAATAAGGCAATATAGTTTTTTTTTTACTAAACAAACTTTGATACCATTTACTTTTTTATATTGTGCATGTATTAATTTCTTCTAAGTTTAGTCACTTCATAACAAAATGTTAAATCAGATTACTGGACCCAATTTCCAATGTGGGGCAGAGTTTCCCCCCACACCAAAAAACGATTCTGGAACAGAGTATCCAAGAATTTAACTCAATTCTGACACTATCCACCGAGTGATACTATGAGAGTCCATAGGTTAAAGATCCATTCCTTCAAAACTGCCCTCCTCCCACTTCAGATGTCAGTCACAAGCCTAGATTGTTACCTATACTTGTGACTGATTGGCTATTAATGAAGTTCCCATGATCTTCTCCCTGGGTTTGATTAATTTGCAACTCGTAACTCAGAGAAACATTTTATTTACTGAACACCCATTTATTATAAAAGGATGTAACTCAGGAACAGTCAGATGGAAGTAATGCACAGGGCACAAAGTATTGGAAAGAGTGCAGAACATCCATGACATCCAGTTGTGCCACTCTCCCAACACCTCCACCAACCAGGAAGCTGTCCAAACCCTGTCCTTTTGAGTTTTTATGGAGACTTCAATACATAGGCATGATTGATGAACTCATTGGCCATGGGTGATTGATTCAACTTCTTGCCCCTCTCCCCATCTCAGAAATCAGGGGGTGGGACTGAAAGTTCCAACTCTCTAATTACCTAATTGGTTCTGCTGGCAAACAGCCCCCATCTTTAGGTGGGGTCCAAAAGTCACCTCCTTAACATAACAAAGGATACCTTTGCTATTCTCAGCACTTAGGAAGTTGCAAGGGTTTAGGAGCTCTGTGACAGAAAAGGGGACAAAAAACAGCTGTATTTCTTACTATAAATCACAATATCACAAATGCCATTCAAAGAAAATAAATTAAAATATACTAGGATGTTTTTCTTCTAAGCAAAAATCCTTTATCAACTGTGTTACAAAGTGGACTCTTGTGCCAGATATGTTTCCATTTTTGCTGTGTTAATTCCATACTTGAACATTTTTTCTGTTATCACCAAATAAATAAATGCAGGAAAGAAGGAATATATAGAAGGAATATATATATATACACAAACATATATATATTTTTTCATATTTTAAAAGTCAACACTATGCATTCCATTGAATGTAATATAAATCCGTCATTTGGATTTTACTTTGAACAAAGATTTATTATGTGTTTATAAAATAGGAGACACTGGAAAAAATTCTTATTTTATTCTAAAATTAGTGATATAAACTTAAAAACATAGATGTTTACTATAATTGCAAACAAAATATGTCCTCATTATGCAAAAGTAAGTTAAGTGTGTCTTGATTTAGAAAGGGAAACAAACATGCGTAATTAAGCTAAAGTGCTTTTGAATAAGAACAGTCTTCCTTTTCATATCAGAAATAGACTCTTAGATTATTCCAGAGATCAGATTATTTGTTTTTATTTTCTTACATTTAATTTCATTGTTGGTGTTGTCCTTTGACACCTGTTCACTGAAATGCAAAATAACTATCATTTATGAAGCTCCCATAGTCAAGATGAAATGTAGTCATTTTGCTTTTCATTAGAAATTTCCATAAAAGTCTCTCTTAAGACAATGAATAAATATGATTTCTTGTTGTGATACTGTCAACTTAGGTTCAGAATTTGTTATGTTTAACATATTTTAATAGTTTTTTTACCACAGTGTTTATTTTCTAAATAAACTATTTTTATGAGTTTCCGTTAAAACAGTAATCATCATCCTAAATAGAGTAAAAATTTATAAAGTTTGAGAGACATTAACTGTGTAGAGTGTAGGGGAGGAAAATTTTTTTCTTCTTCCCTTCTAGGTTTTTTGGCTGACCTAATAATTAAATTGACATAAAAAAGATCAACAGGAAAGAAACAAATTTAATTCTGTAGGAATAGGAGCTCATAAAATAGGAGACTCAAAGAAGTGACCAAAGCAGGCAGCTTTTATACCTTTCAGACAAGGAAACAATAAATTTGTAAAGAACTGACAAAACAAAGGGGTTTGGGCATGGGATAGCAGATTAATGAAGAAGTAACAAGGTTTGTTCATTCAGCTTTCTTGGCCCTGAATTCCCTATCTCTGTCCATAAGGAGGATGTCGTTTATCCTCCTGGGATAGGAAGGGTACCTTCACATGGGAGATTTATTTCCTGCTTTCAGGCGGACAAAGAAGGGTCAGTGTCTTCTTTTACCTGCTGTTACCTAAGTAACTTTAATTCAAAATGATCAATATGTCAAAATGGCATATTTTGGGGTGGCATATTTTGCTCCCCTTCAAGAAAGAAGACAGCATTTAGTGATTTTAGAAGCACAATAATTTAGTCAAGCTGTCAGCCTCCATCTTTCACAAAGTGGTTCCAGATTGACCACAGTAAAAGAAATCGACAGCACGGACCTGTGTGCCTCCTCCCAAAATCACACTTTGTGGCATCAAAAACTGCCCCTTTTCCCCATTCTTTACTATTTATTTGGCAAAGGAACACTATTGTCTTTGCATGTTTTGTCTCATTGCTTCTACATATTTAAGGCCATACTGAAATAGATAATTTGCACATTATCTCAGTTCTTCTGGGAAAATTTTAATGAATTTTTAATAATTCTTCAGGTTTTATAGGCATATTACGGAAGAAACTAGACTGCTATTTAATTAAAAATTTAAAAAAAATGTTAAGGATTACATATACAATAAACAAATAAAACTGTTTACATAAAATGCCTTACTAACTGCTCGAACAAAATTAAATAACGTCTTTATCTTTGATGTCTTCCCATCCAACTTTTGCCCAATCTTTCTCTTTCTAACCACAGTCTTTCTAACTTGGTATTTTCTCTCAGTCTACCTGTCCTGGCCTTGCTTCTCTTTATCCTGTGCTTTGTTATTTCTATTTCAAAGCACCTACCTTTCTCCCTAATCCAACTCTCTTTAATCCTTGGTAAAGTAGCGAAGTGTAAACCCTCTCTCAATGTTACAATTGGGCTCTTGTTTTTATATATGCTGTGATCAACTTTTGCTGTGGAAAGTCACATAATTATGCAAACTTATGCCAATAAAATACTTGATCCCCCGCTTCAACTGTGCTTCGGTCTCATACAGCATTCCATTGTTATTGTTTTTCTTTTTCTTTTTTTCAGCTTTGATCATCTCATGACTGCAATACATTTTCCCAATCCTTATCAGGTTAAGGAAGTTTCCTACTCAACTACTATAACTCTTACTCCCAAGAAATAACATTGTTCCTTTGAATATGTTCCATTTAGAAAATTAAATGCATCTGATGTACAATGTAACTATTTGTATTTCTACACCCAACTTTATGTCTTCTCAAGCATCTCTGGATGAGTTTTATTTATACATGTATCCTTCATTCTATTGAGAGAGAACAAAATATGCCATCCCAAAACATATCACTTTGGCATATTAATAATTTTGAATAAAATTACTTAAGAAATAGCCAATGCAAGAAGGATATTATGACCGTTCCCTGTCCCTCTGAAAGCAGGAAATAAATCTCCCACATGAAAGGTACCCCACACCCCACTGCACCTGGAGAGTAGAAGGCTTTCGTATCACCAGAGATAGGGAATCCAGGGCCAAGAAAGCTATATAAACAAACCTGGTTACTTCCTCACTAATTTACTACCCCGATCCCAAGCCCCTTTGTCTTGTTAATTCTTGAAAACTTTATTATTTTGTTGTCTAAAAGATATAAAAGCTGCCTGATTTGGTCACATCTTTGAGTCTCCTATTTTATGAGCTCCCATTCATACAAAATTAAATTTGTTTTTTCTCCTGTTGATCTCTCTTATGTCAATTTACTTATTAGGTCAGCCAAAGAACTTAGAAAGGAAGAAGGAAAGAGTATTCCTCCCCAGTACTATCTTTTCTGTTACAGATTCCTATTCTATCAATTATCCCCTTTCTCTCATGGATTCGTTTTTAATATTTAATTATTTATTTTTTATTTATTTATTTTGGCTGTGCCAGGTCTTAGTTGCCACATGTGGACTCTTAATTGCGGCATGTGAACTCTTAGTTGTGGCATGCATGTGGGCATCTAGTTCCCCAACCAGGGATCAAACCACAGCCCCCTGCATTGGGAGTGTGGAGCCTTACCCACTGGACCACCAGGGAAGTCCCATCTCATGGATTTTTAAACCTTTTTTTATGTTTTCCTGTTTCTTTTCCTAATGCCTACAGGTAACCAACCTCAAGTCTTTCTATATCAGAAATAAGCAGCAAAAATACAATACAAAACAAAATTAAGATACTTCCTCCTTATTTTCTATGGCTACTGTAACATCCTCATTCAAACAGACATTGTACATAATTTCCCCTATCCTTTTCTAATGTATCTTGCCACCATCACTCTGTTCCACTACTATCGAACTCACTGACAAATCCAATGATTCTCCTTAAAATCCAAACTACTACATGTGACTATGTTGTGAAGTGTCTTTTTGTTTGTTTGTTTTTATCCTAACAGTTTTCATTCATTTGGCTTCCTTGACCTAACAGAGTAACACTGTCTCTACTTCTCTTCAGATTCTCTGACTATTCTTTCTTCACTCCATGACCTCCACCAATGCCTTAAACATTTGCTGACCTCCTGGATTAATTTTTCTTTCCCTCTGCTCTTCTAATGTTAGGCAATCTCTCTGCTTGATCTCAACCACTTGCATGCCTTAAGAAGTGTTAAAGAGACATTTTCCATTATAAATCTGATAAACAAGTTCTAAATCTGAATCAAAGCTTGTGTCAACTATTTCACATTGTAAAAGAAGTTGCAATGCTTTGGGGCCAAGACACCCATTTAAGAATGAAGAGGTTAATCGTGGTAGGCAGGATTCTAAGCTGGCCTCTCAGATACCTTTCTCCTGGTATCAGCACCCTGGATAATCCCACTGAGTTTGGGTGGAACCTGTAACTATGAGATATAATTTACATAATTATGTTATATGGGAAAAGGGTGATTATTCTGGGTGGGTCTACATAATCAGGTGAGCCCTTGAAAAGTGGCATGTTTTCTCTAGTGGATCACAGAGAAAAAGTCAGATAAGCTACTCCTACTGCCCTGAAGAATGCAATAGCTATGTTGTAAAGTGCCTATAGAAGCACAGGGCAAGGAACTACAGATGCATGCTAGGAGCAGTTCTTGGCTGCAAACTGGGAAGGAATTGGGATCCTCAGTCACATAACTGCAAGAAACTGAAGTCCTCCAACCACCTGAATGAGCTTGGAATGAGAACACAGCTTGATCAATGTCCTGACTGCAACCTGTTAAGACCTGAGGAGAGGCTCCAGCTAAGCCATGCCCAGACTCCTGACTCCTGACTCCTGGAAACTGTGGGTTAATAAGAATGTGTTTATCCAAGCTCCTACACTGTGGTAATTTGTTACAAAGCAATAAAAAAATGAACACACCAATGAAATTGCTCTGCTATCCTATTCCATTCAACCAGAATGTGTCTCCCCTAGGGAAGTCTGTCCAGTAGAATTTTCTGTGATGATGGAAATGTTCTATATGTGAGCTGTCCAATATAGTAGCCACCAGCCACTCATGGCTACTGAGCATTTGAAATGTAGCTAGCAATATTAAGAAGCTTGAATGTTTAATTTTATTTAATTTTAATTAATTTAAATGTAAATAGCCACATATGACTAGTGGCTATTGGATGGAAGAGTTAAGGCATGGTGCTATTGTATTTTCCTTTTTCCATATGGTGAAAATGCACATTTTTTTCCCATCACTATTAATGTCAAAGAAAGGAACTCCATTCTCAGAAATTTGGCATCTCAAAAAACACACAGATATCAGCGATGAGAGCAGGAAAGGAAGGTGGACATCCCATACCCACTTCTTACAGAACAGCTCAGCTAATCTTGCTTTGCTGCCCATTTGAGTAGAGAAAGTAAACAACATAAGAAACATGATGTAATGATGGACAAGGGGTGCACCAGTAAAGTACACAAGTTCCTACATTTTGGCCCGCTAAGGAGTTCACCATGGGAAGGGAACTGTAATTTAGGTATATTATTGAAACCCCACACAACAACGGGACTTGTCAGCAAAGATATTCAAGAACATGAGACTGCAGTGTGTACCCCCAGTGCATGCATCACCCATCGGGAACGCCATGGTTTTGTTCTGGATTGGATAACGGCATTCAGAGTGAACTGTTCTGGGATTGGTATCAAATTTGTTTTAACTATGAGATACAGCATACAGAGCACAGCAGACGTTGAAATTGGTAGTAGAAAAGTAGGCATTCGTGTTAGCCTGAAGAAGGGGGTGTTTGCTCTTTTGCGATCTAAACGGTGTTGTTGCATTTATCTGCACTCAGCCATGACTGCAGAGGGACTTGCCCTTACCTCACTCTATCACAGTCACAGAATGACCTTGTCTGATACTGGTGCTTGCTGAAATGGTTTTGTTCCCTAGAACACTGTGACCTAGCTGTTACCTCGAGGTCAACTCTCAGCTGACAATTGAGTGGCTACTTCTTTTCTTTGTCAAAGGCAATAATTAGATAAAAATAAAGGCATTTTGCATTTGTATATCACTGATTTCAGATGGGCCAATAAATGGACAATGTTCTAATAATATACATTTTAAATTTCTGGACAGGCTACTCACCCTGTCTTCTGACTCACGCACACAGCTGCGTTCTTCAAATCTTCAGTTACATGTTACACTGCACTTTGAAACCAGCATGTCCAAAAATGTTCTCAAGATCTACGCCTAAAACCAGTTTCTGTATCTGAATTAGCTGTCTCTGCCATAGGTACCCAATTCATGTTAAGCAAGAATCCCATGCTATATTCATTACAAAACATCCCTCAGCCAATCAAATCACTCACCAAGTTCAATGAACTTCACATCCTATGGACTTTGGAATCTATCATACCTCTTTAGAACTACTCTTTATTCCATGTTTATAAATAAGAACTAATATTGTCAAAATATCAGTTATTCCCAATTTTATCTATAGATTCAATGCAATCCCAAACAAAATTCATAACTTTTAAAAGTTATATCTAGGAGCAAACGACCAAAAATATACAACACAATACTGCAAGAGAGCAAAGTTAGAGGGCTGACACTACCCTACTTGAAGACTTACTGAAAAGCTACAGTCATCAAACCTACAGTCATCAAGGTGAAAGTATTGGTGAAAGAATAGACATACAGTTCACTGGAACAGAATAGACAGCCTACCAATAGATTCACATAAAAATAGTCAACTGATCTTTGACAAAGGAGCAAAGGCAATGCAATGGAGCAAAGGTAGTTTTTTCAATAAATTGTGCTAAAACAACTGGACATCCACATCTAGACCCAGACATCACACCTTTCAATTAACTAAAAATGGATAGATGCCTAAATATAAAATGCAAACATTTGCTGACAGCCTTGGCAGAGCTATTTTAGAATCCGCAGCCATATAGATCACTACCACCCAATCTTCAGGCCCTCTGCTCTTCAACTCTAGGTTAGTCTTTCATCATGGTCTGAAGACTTTCCCATCTTTCTCTGGATCTCTCCCCATTTCTCCAACACAGGCATTTCTCTTGGAAGGAGAAGAAAAAAAAAAGTCCTTGCACATTTGGTCCCTTCTTGGTGTCTGCTTTGCCAAGAATCTGGACTAAAACTAGGGATGTAAATATCATCTTTATAGGTTTGTCCTTCACATTATAATGAGATAATATAGAAACTGATTAACACAGTGCCTAGCATGTACAGGACACACTCAAATGTAGGCATTAATAATCACTGCAGTTGTAGTAACAGTAACTTTAACACTGACTTGGCTGAAGTCTATTTCTAGGACATGCCAACAAACTCTAGTCTTCTGCCTTTTGTTTTACTTTGCTCAGTAATCCTCCACAGTAGCTTCCAGAGCGATCTGTCTGAATAGCCAATTTACTCAGTGGTTTAGAATCCTTCAGTAATTTTCATAGTTTCTACACTGTATGAAATTACGACAGTGCATTTGGATTTTTGCCTGATATTTGACATCAGAATAAAAAGACGAGCTCTATCAGTCCACAGTCTATACAGGCCATGATTGTTGAGGTGCCATAAAAGACACCTTGGTCCCGCATTCTGCAATTCTCTGATCACCCTTAAGCAGCACCAAACTGCTGGCTCTTCTTACCACATGCTTTTCCTAGATTCTGTAACTTTATGTAAGGTATGTTCTCTTGTCAAATAAGTTCAACTCAGCCTCTCAAGCCACATCTCCAACAGTAATCTTTTCTGGATGGCCAGTGCCCACCTCTCAGAACAAACCATACCAATGACATGTCCAGCACTGTATTCAGTGCTTTTACTGTTCCTTCTCGGTTATATACCCAGCTGGGTTTTTGTTGTTGTTTGTTTCTGTTTTTTTAGTAAATATCAAATCTTTGAGGTTAGATATTTATTGTATTCATCATGTACATTTGCATTTTCCTTGCCTGCCAGGGAGTCTTGGCATAGAGTGTGTGAGCTTAATACATCTTTCTTAAAGAAGGAACTAATGAATAAATCTAAGTATAATGTTTTTTCTGGTGTGATGCGTAGAAGTTTCAGAATCCTTTGCCTTTTGCTTAAATGCCTATCTTAACTAGAAAGGTACCTATTTTACATTTACACAATTTTATAGAAATAGAAATTGTAAATGGGTTTTAGTATATCAAAGCATATATTATAAAATTCCTGTTTGAGATGAAACAAAATCAGAACACACCTCCCTCTTTTGAAAAACTTCCTACTTTCCCAGTGAAGAGTATTTCTAAGTAATGTAATGTCATGGCATCTTTTGGGAATTTCAAAATTCTCATTTTAGGGCTTCCCTGGTGGCGCAGTGGTTGAGAATCTGCCTGCCAATGCAGGGTACACGGGTTCGAGCCCTGGTCTGGGAAGACCCCACATGCCGCAGAGCAACTAGGCCCGTGAGCCACAACTACTGAGCCTGTGCGTCTGAAGCTTGTGCTCCACAACAAGAGAGGCCGCGACAGTGAGAGGCCCGCACACCGCGATGAAGAGTGGTCCCTGCTCGCCGCAACTAGAGAAAGCCCACGCACAGAAACGAAGACTCAACACAGCCAAAAATAAATAAATAAAAATTTTTTGAAAAATTCTCATTTTATGCTTGATTGAACTCATCCCTTCCTGTATGAATTTCTACCTTCAAGTTTAATTTTCTTTGCATGAGCATGAATATGTAACAAAGTACCACCAGAACAAGCTTTATTTTTTATTTTTATAATGGCATTTTTCTTTTGGGACGAGGGTTTTTGTACTATTGCTGACCAAAGTTCACAGGATAGCATGTGTCTATTAAAACAAATACTTCTCAGAATGAAGATGAGTTGGTTCACAATAGGTTTTCTTAGTGTTAATAGAAGTTACTGATCATCAAATATAACTATTTTTAATTCACACAAATATTTACTTCATAGTTAACATTTTCATAGAAACATTCTTAGGAAGAGTTACCAAATGACATTAAAAAAAAAAAACTAAACATGGATTCTGGTAAAGTAAGAGAATATATCTATACCCTGTGACATCTAATTATATCCAGGAAATGTGAAGATTATTAGGGATCCTAATTAAAGTTCTTAATAAAATGGCATCACTAGAGCACTAAAAGAAATAATATTCTACAAAGTATAAATATCAGAACGAATATAATGCCAATAACAATTGTTATAAAATATTATTTGTGAATATGACTTATTTTCTAAGTATATAGCACTGAAATGTTCTTTGTCTGTCATTACTTGATTTTTTATGAATGATGTATTTGTACCAATACATTGGTATACATACTGTATTCAGTTTATGTTCTAATTAAATGAACTTAGTTTAGAAGATATTATAGAGGGAGAGAATGGCAGTCTGGATCACATACTAGAAGAAAAATAGTTCATCCCTAAAGATCAAAATTTTATCCTGTGTATATTATTTCAAAAGCAACAGAGCAAACTACCTATGACCGCACAAATTATTTTTTGAGAAAAAAGTGAGTTTATTCAAATTACTGAAAATTATGATGCATTTCTTGTTTTTAATTCTTTAATTGAAGTATAATTGAAGTATAATTCCTATCCTGGAAAATGTTCCATGTGCACTTGAAAAGAATGTCTCTTCTGCTGTTTTTGGATGGAATGTTCATACATATCTATTAAATCCACTGGTATAATATCCCAATTGTTCTTTATTGATTTTCTGTCTGGATGTTCTATCCATTGATGTAAGTGGGGTGTTAAAGTCTCCTACTAGTATCTTATCACTGTCAATTTCTCCATTTCTCCCAATATATACTTAGGCACTCCTATGTTTAGTACACAAATATTTACAAATGTTATGTTTTCTTCTTGGAATGATCCCTTTATCATTATGTAAATCATTTCTTTGTCTTTTGTTATAGTCTTTGTTTTAAAGTATATTTTGTTTGATATGAGTATCACTAGCCCAGCTTTCTTTTTGTTTCCACTTGAATGGAGTATTTTTTTCATCCCTACACTTTCATTTTGTGTGTGTCTTTAGATCTGAATTGAGTCTCATAGGCAGCATATAGATGGACCTCATATTTTTATCCATCTGGCCACTCTGTCTTTTGAGTGGAGCATTTAATCCATTTACACTTAAAGTAATTATTGACAAGTATATACTTATTTCTATTTTGTTCATTGTTTTCTCATTTTTTTTTTTTTAGTTCTGTGTTCCTGTCTTCCTCTAGTCTATTCCCTCTTGGTTTGACTATTTTCTTTAGTGTCATGTTTGGGCTGCTTTCTCTTTATTTTTTGTGTATCTATTATAGGTTTTTGGTTTGTGGTTACCATGATAGTCATATATATCGAGCAATATATTTATAGCAGTTTATTTTAAACTGACAGTTGCTTAAGTTTGATTGCATTTTTAAAGCACTACATTTTTACTCTTCCCTCAATTATGATTAATTTCTTATCTGTGTCTTTATGAGATGAGCAAAAATATTTTTGCTAAATTGATCTGTCTATGCATAGCTTATATATTCCCTGAGCCCAAAATGACCTTGAATAATAAGACTGAAAATTTGACTGTTCTGACTCTAAAATTACACCATCACTTCTATCATTTACAAAAGCCAGCATTCATGGCTTTTTCTGAAATATACATCATAGTCTTGAAACAAAATGTTGCTCATCTAATGGAGATTTTGAATGAATAAGAATGTTCTATTTAGGACTATCATTTTACATGTTATATTATCAAATGAAATTATAAGTTCCTACAGGAAAGTAATGAAATATATATACATACACATATAGAAGATTTCTGCAGCCTTAGCCAAGATCTGTCTAAAAACAAACTAAACAAACTAACAGAAAACCTTCAATTTACATTATTTAAATTTACATTTAAATTCCAAAAATAATGCTGAAACCCTATGGTATTGTATTTTTAAAATAAAATATGCATAGCATACATAGTATTGTGTTCTAAATCAAAAGATAACATTGAAACAATTTATACATTTAAATAGATTATTTATTATAAAATTAGGAGTGATTCTTTCCTGAATCTGAGAAAGGATCCTAGCACCCCATTTGTAGCACATATATAATCTCACTGAACACTTCCAGAAAAATATATGAAATTTATATATATCCTACATGCTAGATTAAATAGCAAAAGATCATTCCCAACACAATTTGGTTCATCCAAACTCTCAGAATACATGACAAAATCTGGTTAGAACCGATTAGGCCCAAGTTGGTGGAAGATCTGACTTCCAGTAGACCTTGAGCCTCATTATCTGCTCACGGTAGCACATTAGCTAAATGACACACCCACAGACACCAGGACAGTTCCAAGGTGGACCATAAAAGGCCAAAAAGTGGGAGGTGGCCCAACCCCTGGAAATCTCTGCCCCTTCTCCAAAATAGTTGGAATAATCCTCCCGCTCATTAGCGTATGAAATTATCCAGCCCATAAAAACTGACCACCCCATATTTTGGGGCTGCTTTCAGTTTCAGAGATGACCACATGCCCTGGGACTGCTCTCACCTTCTGAGATGGACACATTCTGCCTATAGAATGTGTATCTCTCTCAATAAACCTGCTTTCACTTTATAAAAAAAAAACCAAAAAAACCTCAATATATCATTTATGTTCCTATAAGAAGGAATATATTTTGAAAGCTTATAATCATAAAATCATCATTTAAAACCATTAAATCATATAGAATTTTCCTTTATCTGTTCAACATTGTTATTGCCAAACTAAACTTTTAAAAAAATTGTTGAATATAGGCTCTTGATACATGTTGATGGTCAATAAATTTGTCATATCGTTTTTTGTGTTGCACATCATGAACATTTGGCCTAAGATATATGATAATGTTTTTCTTACAAAACTTGTTCCAGATAATGCTACTGTTATAGAGAGCCAATGATTATATATTTGAATCTTAAAAAGTACAGCAAACATATTTTTCTATTTGAGAATTCAAATATCCAAAATATTATTTGTATATTACTAACCTACAAAAAAAAAGAATTTCTTGCTTTTCTTTCCAACATGTGTTGTACCCAAAATTTAATTTTTCGTGCAAAATTTCTAAAACAGAAAAAGTACTGTTTGCAGTTTAGAGTGTTTTTTGACAGGTTTTACTTGGTTATTATTGATTTTTTCTCTTAAACTGCAAACCATTTTTGCACATAATAATCAAACATTATTAACTATAAAATTTCTAATATAATGCATTATTTTTCTCTTAATGTCTTTTCAACTATACAAATCTCCGATGTGTACAAAGAGTAGAGATTTCAAATAAGCAATTCTATAAGAGTCTATTTTAAATGTTTGGCATAACTTAACACTCAGGTAAATATTGAACAGTAAGCTTATGGACTTTTGATTAAACCCATGATCAAAGTTATTTTGTAAGCATAAAATGTGTGTGTGTGTGTGTGTGTGTGTGTGTGTGTGATTACTCTCAACTTCTTAATGCTGCTCTCAAGTCCTTGCCATGTGGCCCCCTCCATCTCAGCAATGGAAAATGTTGAAGCCCTCTTACACTTAAAATCTCTGACTTCCCTTCTTGTAACTAGCAGGAGAAAATTCTCTGTTTTTAAAACAGCTCATGCAAATTAGGTTAAACCAGCCCAGATTATCTTATGAAGTCAACTGTGGCATATAACATAATCTAATCACAGGGATAATATGCCATCATACAGACTCACCATCCTGGGAATTAAAAAGGGGGTGTGGTGTCTTGGGGGGTATCAAAGAATTCTGCCTACCACAGTGCAGAAATGATTTTACTAACATAATCCTTATATGTAATAGAATCTCAACCTAGTTGAGAGATGCCTGCCCACACATTCTTGATGGCACTGAACAAAGCACCTAAAACAGTGACCTAATCTGCCCCTAACTCAGCATCCCACATGGGCCTCAACATTCACCACTCAGCCCAGAAAGCAACAAAGGCCTAAAGGCAAGACCATTTGAAATCCATCATATAGGCATTCTACCTTCTGGGTACTAATCTAATTTCTCTTTCTTAGATAACAGATGATAAACGGCAAAAGCTAACAGAAGCAATGGTTTTCTGAACATACACAAGTAACCCTAGGTTCACTGAAAGCATTAGGATAAAAGAAACCTGAGAAAATATAGGTGCTCATGTCCTAATGACCTAAAGAGAAAAATAAAAGTGGCACTGATTTATATTCACAGTCTGGGGGGAGGGGCACTAAGACATCCACAGCACATGTCTAACCACGGCTACCGCATAGAACTTTCACATAATGTGGGATGGAGAAGCTAGCATGAGAGAGCACCCATCTCTTTCTAAATACTTGAGTTAAAGGGTAGATTAGAAAAAATAATTAGAAGATTCTAATATTAAAAAAAACAAATTTTCTTCAGAAAACATTGTAACATAGGGCTTATAGCTATCATTCCCGTAAAATTACATTTCAGACCAATGTTTTTCTTTCTGACTTTAACCCAATTTTATATTGTTGGGCACCTTTCTGAAGTGGAGGTATGGTATACACCCTGCAGACTAATGTTGCTTAAAGCCAATATTAAAAATTCTCTCTATATACAAATTATTGCTGATTTTTATCTAAACTTATGTTAAGTCCTATTATACCTTAAATAAGTGTTTATCATTTTCACACTCAATCCTTATTGCACAAGTGCCCAGGTTGCTAAAAGTGTTGCCTTTGGTAATTTAGAATATACAATAATATTTAGGCTTCTCTTGAAAAACAAAAGCGTGCTACGCCATTTTCATCCATCAAGGTATTTAGTGGTGTGAGAATAAGAATTGCAAGTTCATGGTTAAGCCTGATTAAAACAATTATTTTCATACATTGGAACTTAGAAACAAAATCAACTTTTGTAACATCTCAGACTCTCCAAGTCTGGTTGTCATTTTTCTGCAGTGTGGCATGTGGGCTAAGCTTTCATCTGATTTATTGTACATCGGGTCCAACAGACAATATACTGATATCACTTGTCTAATTCTATCAAACTAAACATTGCTCTGCACAGAATCTGCACATAAGAATATTTTATTGCAGTGACTAACTGAAATCTCTGTCAATAGAATCAGAAGTGACACCTGGTATGTGTTGGTGGCATCAATTATAGTACTTTGCAGAAATCTGTTCTAGTAGTTTAGAGAAAAAAATTGTTAAATGACATGCGAGAAAATATTTCACCAATTTCCTAATTATTTAAATTGCAATCTTTGAAGCTAGATTTCAAACAGCATAATCGTCAGATGTTTTATGCATGGCTATTGAGTGGTATGAGATACACTGGAATAGCTAATCATAAAAGTTAAAGATATTTTATAGCAGAGTCAGTACACATTAAGATATATAAAATCACAAAATATTTTATTTATGTGTTGCGAAAGCACCTCAATAAATTATCACAATTGTTTATGAGAAACAAAAAGACCTCTAAAGAGTGTCTATTGCTGACAGGTAAGTAATAGCTGAATTTTGTTAAACAAATCAGAAAAGATAAAAAGTAAAATAATATATAAAAATATTTAAAAAGCAAAAAAGGGAAGAGTTCATTTGTTTGTTGATGCTTTTTGTCTCTGGTATATTCCTCAACAAAACCAGGAGTTGCCTCAAAATTTAAAAAAATGATGTAAAAAAAATATGAACCCTAGGTCAAGGCTAATATTTTTTAGAAAGTTAAGAGATATGATAACAGACAAAATTATACATTTGTGTCAGGAAAAGAAAAGATAAATGTGAAATACCCATAAGATGATTATTTCTCTGCCTCTAGCTACCTTAAAATTTGCTCAACAGAATTAGAATCTAACGTTTAAATAATGTCAAATAATTTAAGTATAAATGCTTGAAAAACAGTTTAAAATTTTGCAAGTCAATAGACTTAAGGTGTTAGGCATTCTTAAATGTTAACTATGAGTTATATTTATATTAGTATAACTATACTGAGAAATCTTATTAGGCTAAATTTCTAAACTAAAAAAGATAATGCAGTTCTTTTAGTTCTAAATTTTCATTACAATATTTTTTAAATTATTTGAACTTTTTTTTTTTTTTTTTTTTTTTTTGCGGTACACGGGCCTCTCACTGTTGTGGCCTCTCCCGTTGCGGAGCACAGGCTCCGGACGCGCAGGCTCAGTGGCCATGGCTCACGGGCCTAGTCGCTCTGCGGTATGTGGGATCTTCCCGGACCGGGGCACGAACCCGCGTCCCCTGCATCGGCAGGCGGACTCTCAACCATTGCGCCACCAGGGAAGCCCTATTTGAACTTTTGAAATGGAATTTACTAAATGGCTCCTTAATCTAGTCAAAGTAATGCTCAGTAAATATTGTTTTTCAATTGCCTAACTTTAGAATATCTGTTCTACTGCAAATATAAGATAGCATAGGAATAACATTAACTTTTTAGCTATCCCAGTTCTCCAAGGAGGAGAGGCTAATTCACGTCAGAACTGTAAATTCTAGAATAAAAGTTGTTTTTAAAAATTTCATCCTCATGTGTTTAGTTTCAAAGAGCATTCTGACATGCAGAATGCTCCTAGCTGGAAAAAAGAAGTTTGCAGAAGTTTCTGCCTTGATGTAACTTACACCAATTATATTTTAGAAGCTGCACAGCATCCTGATTTTTGAATGTGTATTGGAAACGACAACAGCCTAGAAATGCACTTCCTAAAAGATCCATAGATTTTTAAACGACACAATTTTCTGTCAGCCAATACTGATGACCCATGGTTAACTGAGAGTGTACATAAATTTAAAGTTGTTCATAAAATGGTAAGAATTTAATATGAAATCAATAACCTACATTGCACCCTTGATTACAAACTCCCTGACTTTTTTGTTCATCTCTCTTCATAAAAGGGAAACTTTACTCACAATGCACTTCCACCTCAATCAGAGTGAAGAGAACAAATATCACCTTATAAATACACATTATTAATGAGGTCCCAAGAGTCTGGCAAATATTACACCACAATTCTGACACCTCCAATTCCCTATTTAAAGCGAGAGTCTGAAAATATGTGTCTATATTTTCTTAAATTATTTTAAAACTGAAATAAATATACATATATCATTCCTGCTTTACATTCTATGTAAAATTTTGATGAATTAGAATGTACAGTGAGTACCTCTAATTGACAAAACCTCATGAAAAGAAGGCCACTTTACAAAATAATAACATGAATGATTCTTACTACAGATTTGAAGAGGAAGAAATTGTGGCATAAAACCAGACTCATCTTCACCCCTAGAATTAAGTGGTTTTACAGTGTAATAATATTCAGCTCTGGACTTGCTTTTAAAAAGTATATCGCAGGAAAGAATTACGTCTTGTACCAGCAGTGACATTGGATATAACAATTAGGTCCCTACTGCAAACACATGGTGACAATACATCAGCATCTAATTGCATTTGAAGATCTCATCAGATCATGAATTAAGAGTTCTTTAAGCAGGAGACCTCAAGTCATTTTTCAGCAAACATTTGTTGTATGTTACCTTTGTGCCAGGCTCTTTTCTAAGCACTTGATTCACTAGTTCATATTAGTGAACAACACAAAGATTTCTGCCTTGATGTTACTTACACCAAGTAAGACAGAGTGGAAGACAAAAAGAAATGCTACACACACACACACTCTCATATATCAATACATTCTATGGAAGGAAAATGTCCAGAAAAGTTACAAACTTACAAACGAGAAAGACTATATATATATATATATATATATATACACACACACAAGACATCAATATTTTGCTTAAATAAGGGATTAGAATTAATATAAAATGAGAATAAATTACTGTATATTAAAGTGCTTTTATACCCCAATCTTAGTGTTATGATTAAGTCATTATTTGGAAGTGAGTGTTCAGTGATGGAAGAGTACATGAGATTTTACATTTTACGGATAAACAATTTTGAGAGGAGGGTAAAAAGAAATTAGGTCATTTCTGGATGTGTAAAGGCAAAATTAACAGGTTAGAGTATATTCAAGGAATAGGAATAATAATTTATTTATGGAATACAGTCCATATACACAATGGGAGCTCAGATTGGAGAGGTGTGCTAAATTAATGCTTTATTTAATTGAACTTGGAAAAAAAATATAGAACTAAAATTCAATAGGTGTAAATATAAAATCTTATTTACTGAAAACTTATATAAGCCACCTATTTATTCACTAAACAAATATTTATTGAGTGCCTACCACATGTCAGAATCTGGGATAAGTATACAATGTAGGTGATGTAGATATCCTATCAGATTCATGGTACACATACAACTTAGACATTGTAACCCTTATTTTATAAAGAAAAACGATAGCTAATATACACACTGGACTTGATACAAGACAGCTCAGGACTGTATATGGATAAGCATGGACTTGGATACCAGCAGGTAGATGTCACAGTCCTTGCCTGTAAACATCCTGTGTATCATCTTCAAGTGTGATCTCCTTACCAAAAACTGATAACACCCCTGTATATTTAGATTAAAAGGAGTATTTCTTCATCTTAATTTAAATTATCTTTCTCCCTTCATATTTATTCTATCATTTCTTGGGCCTCTCTGACTTGTGTATCATTTGCCTTTTTTCTGGCTGCAGAAGCATTTTGCCAGCTGCACTGGGTAATAGTTGTTGCTTTTTTTTTTTCCTGTTGCTTTTTTTTTTTTCCTGTCTTTTACTCAGTGTCTGTTTATTATGATAAAAAGGACATATTAATCTTATTTTGATAAAAAGAGGTCCTCTTTCCTGAGGCTTCCCCTTTTGAATTATTTAATATGCTCAACTCTGCACTATCCATTTCAATCTGAACTGAATATTAAGCAGTTTTGTCATCCACTTTCTATGGGAAGAGTACTGTTCACCTTCCAATATTCCTGCCTCAGTGCTGTCTTCCAACATGACCCTTCAAGGTGTTTCTCTGGCTGCTGAAATCAGAATTTATAACATTCTGCTGTGACTTCCTGCAGCTGTTCTCTCTGCTCTGTTTCTGTGTTGGCTATATAGGCCTGGATATGGTAAGTAAAAAGATACTTTTATTCAGATCAATTTTCCTGAAGAATGTTTCCATATATTTACTCATCGTTTGTAGCTTACTCAAGCACAACTTATATAAAACATTGGCACTGATTTTAGGATCATAAGAAATTATTCGACATTGAGTAATAAAAACAAGTTGTTTATAAACAGCAGCAGGACGTTATACATCCCTTCCTTTAAATTGTAAAATAGTGCCAGCTTTCAAAATTCAAGTAAAGTATACAGAAAACATAAGTCATCAAAGAAGTCATCATTATGTTTCAAGCTTTCTGTTTTACCAATTTAAAGAAATCTAAAATTGAGAAAATGTACTTTATTTATATCCCCCCCATTTTTTTTCATAGGCTTAGAACAAAAATATCTTAGCCTTCAAGGAATTATAAGGAATTTGATATTTTCAAAATGTTAAATTGAGGAAGTAGTTCTATCCATTTTGAACAAGATTATACAATATTCATTCCACTTTAACTTCATTCTAGTATACAATAAGATGATTCACCTATGATTTGAAATCTTACATAATGAAAATACTGCTTCCAAAAAGCAGCACTCTGCTAGACGTAAAACAAAGTCAAACAGGGAGGTAAGGCCTCTTTGAAACCTGCTCTCAATTGGCATTATCGAATTAAAGAATTTCCAGATGAAGGAAAAGAGCACAGCCTAAAACTCTAATAATATCATTCTTCATAACAGCAAATCATTTGCCTTTTCAAATCACAAAAATACAATTAATCATGTTAGACACCAAGAAAGCAAATCTGAGGCTGTTTTTCATGATTTATCTTTGTGGGAAAAAAGGTAATCGTTGTGCATTACGCAGTTGATTAATTCAGGCCGTAATTTATAATGTATGTTGTGTGCATGCATGCAGAATTTCTTTGGGGGTTGATGGAATTCAGATAAAGGCCCTTAAATATAAGAACGCTATCCTTGTTCAAAAATCATTGGTGTCATTGACACAAACATGATGTAAATTTATGTTAAAAGCCAAAGGTAAATAATCTGTTTCATTGACATTTATATTAGGTCAGTTTATATCACTTTAACCCGGTCCATTTGACATACTTTTCTGTCTGGTTGTAGGCACACGGTAACAACTGCATCAAGTTCAGTCATAGCATGGTACCTGAGCCCAGGGCCTAATAATTTTTGTTGTTAATGCACCATAAAGATACTAGCTACCTAACGCTTAAGTACCATGAGATTTCCTAAAAACAGAGAAAATAAAACAGCAAAGCAAAGTACAATAGGAGTAAAATTTAATATTCAGAATTTGTTTTTAAATGTCAGAAATCCTAGTTAGCTGTGTTACCATCAATTCCTCTAAGACTTCTAACCAAACTGGACCGGTTGTTTCTTCTATGTGCTTGCAAAATATATGGATTTCTGCTATCATAACCTTGAATCACACAGCATCATCTGTCTTTTCTTTTCATTCAGATAACCAAAAACCTTGACTGTCGTGCCATGTTTTTCTTTGCCACAGTTAAGGTCTTAACTTCAATGGTCCTTCTTAAGATTTCTTCCCTGACTTCCTTGATTAGGATACATCAGCTGTTACTCTTTCTAAACGGAGCCTCATTTTTAAAGTACATATTGCAATTGAATATTAATTTATTTGTTTATTGTCTATCATTCCATGCTCCACAAGATCAGGATTGCATTTCTGTGCCTCACTGCTTTATTCTCATTACCTAGCATGGTGCCTGGAATAGTCAGTGCTCAAAACATTGTCTGTGTCTTTAGTCATTACGCACTCAATAATTGCTAATCGAATGTATCATTAATTTCAAACTTTTTTTGCATGAAACCCTTTATTTCAATAGAGTCATATGTAGGACTACAATTTATATTTACAAAAGCTAAATATATGTGTGTGTGTATACACACATACACATGTGTGTATTGTGTACATACATAAAACAAATCACAAGTCAGTAAGGAAAAGACAACTCAAAAGATACCTGAAGAGACATTTCACTAAGAAGATTTTCAAATAGTCAATAAGAACATAAGCATAAAATATATGTTATCAGGGAAAAGCACATAAAAACTACAATGAGGGAATGACTGGCTAAAATAAAATAGAATGACGAAAAATAAAATGCTTTACCATGTTAAATATTTGTGAAAACATGGAGTCACAAGAATCTTCATACAGTGGGGGGGCTAAGAGTATAAAGTTATACAACAATTTTGGACAAATATTTAGAAGTTTCTAATTAAACATGTATGTATTTTATGACCCAGTGATTCTACTTTTCTCTGTATATTCGAGGGCGTAAGCGCATATATTAATAAAAAGACTTCTAGGAGATTGTTCTTAGCAGCATTAACTATTTGACTATAAAATAGTCAAAAAAAGCAAAGAAGTTTAGTGCCTACTAACAGGCAAACTGATTAACAAAACTGCAGTATAATCACGCAATGGAATACCACTCAGCAATTTTAAAAAAGCAAATTCCTACTACACACAAAAATGGATGGATCTCAAAAATATTATGTTGAGTTAAAGATTGTAAACAAACAAAAAATATATAAAAAATTATAATTATACTTACAAGAAGTTCAAAAACAATCAAAACAACTCTATGTTTTAGAAACCCAAATAATGGTTTCCTCTGTGGTGGGAAGGGGTTTTATAGACTTGGATTGCACATGAGAGACATATGCATATTGCTAATATTATACATCTTGGTCTGGCTGAGTGTTAGCCTGAAGTACATGTATGTAAAAAAAAACCACTTGATCCATATAGTTAACATTAATACACTCCTCCAAAAAAAAAATAATGAGGAAGAACCTATGAAGAGTAAGTTGATGGGATTTCCCCTGCTGGATATTAAGACTTATGTTAAGACTGAGTTACTGGTGTAAGAAAAGAAAAGAAATAAATTAGTGGAACACTAGAGAGAGGAGAGAAATAAACGCATTCATGAATAAATACTTAACCTATGAAAGTGATGTTTTTTCAGATCACTGAGCAAAGTATGTAATTTTCAACTATGGTGCTGACACAATTGATTCTCTATAGAAAGAAGAGAAGGAAGGAAGGGAGGGAGGGAGGGAAGAAGGGAGGGAGGGAGGGAGGGAGGGAGGGGAGGGGAGGAAAAGGGAAGGGAAAGGGAAGGGAAAATGGATTCCTCCCTTAGATCTTACATAAAAATAAATATCAAGTAGATCATAAACTTAAAGTGAAAGAATAAAACTTTAAAGGTTTTAGAATAAAATATGGAAGACAATATTCTTCATATTTTAATCATTTATATAATGTTTACTTAATCAATCATTGCGCATTAAGCACTTTCCAAGTTTATACTGATGTACTCTTGCAATCTTAACAATCAAGTCTATGAGCTAGACACTACTATTCATTTTACAAATGAGGAAATTGGGAATAGAGGATGCATTAGCTTTCTAGTAATGAATAATCACAACCCTTCAAGCTGAAAAAACACCAATTTCTTATCTCAAAGTTTTTATGGGTCAGGAACCCAGCACACTTCAGCTGGGTTGTCTGCTCCAGGACTCACAAGGCTGAAATCAAGGTGGTGGTTGGCTCTGTCCTCTTCTGGAGGCTCGTCTAGGGAAAGGTTCCCTCCCAGGGGGCCTTTCCTCAGGTTGTTGACAGAATTCATTCCCTGGGTGTGTACGACTGAGGTCCCCATTGTCTTGCTAGCAGGTGACCAGGAACTGTCTTCAGGTCCTTGGTACACGATCTTCTCCCTAGGCTCTCTCACACTTCATTCTGCCTTCTATCTACTTAAGGAACCCTCCCCAGAGGCATGAGCCCTCTCAACTTTATTCCCTCTAACCTGGGAACGACCCTGTCCCTTTTAAGGATGTGCACGGTTAGGTTAGCCCCATCCAAGTAATCTCCCTTTTGATTAACCAAAAGACAATTGATTACAGGCATGATATCCCATCATATCCAAAGGTTCTGCAAACCTTCAGGAGAAGGGGAGTATACAGAGTATGCATACCAAGAGGTCAGAAATCTGGGGGCCCATTTAGAATTCTGCTTACCATACAGGATTTAAATAACTTGCCTGAGATTACTCAGCTAGTATAGGAGAGAGTGAGAATTCAAACCCTGTTTGCTTGGCTTTGGGCCATGTTCTCAATCACTGCATTATTATCTGCATAGTAAAAGATTTTTTATGCAAAACATGCAAACTATAATGGAATATAGTAATACATTCTACTATTTAAAAAAATTTAAAAGTCTGTGCCACAAAAAAAAGTTGAGAGTCAGAAGACAAGCTACAAACTAGAAAATATATCTGCGACCAACATAAATGGGAAGATTCAAGATAGACAAAAACAGAGAGGGAGTGAGGAGGCGGGTAAATACATATTCCTGTGTGTATATAACTACAAATCCATGAGAAAAATCAACATTAGAAAAATCACAAAAGCATGACCTAGCAATTCACAAAAGATAAATCAAAAATGGTAAATAAACATATAAAAATGCTTATTTTTCATATGTAATGTGAATGCTTAATTTCATATGTAATCAGAAAATGCAAAATAAAATCCCAATAAGAGACAATTATACACTTAACAGGTCAGGAAAATAAAAAAGCCCTAGATTGCTAAAGTTTGTGGAACAATGGGAACATTCATTCACTGATGGTAGGGCTGTGAAGGAAAAGATTCTAGTGATTTCCCAGCATGTATGACATCTGCTTTAGATAGACACTAGATTCTATCAAGCTAAGAGCATTCCCTTCAATCTCTCTTGTATTTGTTGAATTTTATAGATGAATTTTTGCTATCTGTAAGATGCTTATATATTTGTTATATGCCATAAATTTTGCTAATTTAATCCATTAACTTTTTGAGTTAATCCATTAACTATTTAATCTGTATAACTTTGGTAAATAATCTAATGTTTTAGCCTTAGTCCTAATGTATTTTTACTAAACTGATTATTCTACGAAAATACCTTTAAGATTTTTGCATGATTTTCTCTAAGTAAAACTGGCCTACAGTTGTCTGTTCCAGTATGACCTTTGTGTTTGTATCAAAGTTATCTTACTCTTGCAAAATGATTTAGTTTTCTTATTTTGAATAAGATTTAAAGTCTCTGCTTCTTAAAATTTCTGTTGAATTTTAACCAGGTCTGAAAAGTGTTTTGGATTAGTCCTTTGCCAAGGTCTAAGGGACAGACATGAAGTCAATTTTTTAATTGACTTTTTAAAGACATTTAACATATAATTTGAATTTTTTCTGTATCTACTATATCTACTGGTTTATTTGAGTGTTGTTCTCACTGTCAATTAATCAATGTATAATTTTTCCTCTATAATATCACCTTATCTTCCTATTCACATTAATTTTGAAATACTTGGCCTTGATAGTCACCTATAAATTTGTAACTCTTCTCTAACTCTAAAATTATGTAACCACTTTAGTATGTACCTTTGTGGTTTATTAGCTTCTTCTCTATAATTTTCTTGATTATACTTATCAAACTTCATCTATTTTTCTGGGTTTTAAAAGAACCAGCCTTTGTTTTATTAACTTTACCATGTACTTGCCTTATAATTATGTATTGCTTTTATCTCTAGTATATTTCCCCTCTACTGTTTTTTATTTCTTTGGATAAGTCTTGTTTATTTTCTTTATATGTTACTTCAAAATTGAAATGTTTTTGTTGCTAATACATTCTTTTAACAATGAGTACTAATTTGGTCTCATATCCAAAGTTTTGACATTATTTCTCTCATTGTCATTCATTTCTCAGTAGTTTATAATTTTCATGTTTTTCTTCTTACATCTAATATTTATAGTTTTAAAATTTTCTATTATTAATAACAGGTTACAGTAATTGACTTTCTTTGTTGATTTTTAAATTTATTGTGCTCTGGTCAGTGACTATGTCCTGAATGATAACTTTTGGAATTTGCTAATATTTCCTGGTTGGCTTACTATGTGGCCATATATGAATATTTTACGTTTATATGAAAATATTTATTTCTAACAAAATTTTGTATTGTTTGATTCAATTTCCATATATCCTTACTTTAACTGTTGATTTACTCATTCTTTTATTAAGATGCAGTTTATATTCTAGTGAAGTGATGTTGACAAGTAAATAAATGAATGTATGAATTGTGAGATTATTATAAGTATGATGGGGAAAAAAATAAAGCAAGTAAGGTGGAAGGAAAATATGGAGGCAGTGGGCTTGGTGTGCCCCATCTGCCACAGAGCCTTACAGTAATTAGATGCACGAAATGAGAAATGACCCTGGAGTCTGATTGCTGTGTGGCAATTTATATAACTGGCAACATGAGATGAATAGATTAGGCCTGATGAATTTTTTAAAAACTTATATGTTTGTGGGAAGGAAGATTTAATATTTAATATTATTACATCTACTTCTTAGATTACTTATTAATAATTAAATATTGTTTTCCTTATAATGTTTTGGACTTGGTAATAGTATTCTCATATTAATGTTAATACATTTGCTGCTCTTGGCTAGCATTTGCTTACTATATTGTTTTCAATTACTATTTTACATAACGCATGCATCATGAATATATATTTCTCTTACAAATAATATATTGCCTGAACTCAGTTTTTTTTTTTTTAATCCACCTTGAATGTCTCTGTCTTTAGTAGGTGAGTCTAGTAACAGACTTTGGTGGGTCCCTCCCCATATTAATTACCCCCTTCATTCTACCCTACAGTACCCAAATATTTTATGCCTGTGATTTGGATAGGGTTGACTCTCACCTCTACCTCTAAAGATGAAATTACATTGGCCTTTGTGATTGACTCAGAAATGGCTCAGAATAAAAATGAGGACAATTAGGAATAATAAGTTATTGGATTAAAACATCATGGTTTACAAAACAGAAATAGACAGACATAGAAAACAAACTTATGATTACCAAGGGGGAGAGCAGGGGGTGGGGGAAGAGATAAATTAAGAGTTTGGAGTTAACATATACATACTACTATATATAAAATAGATAAACAACAAGGACCTGTTGTATAACACAGGGAACTATAGTCAATATCTTACAGTAACCTATAATGGAAAAGAATCTGAAAAAGATACATATATATATATATATATATATATATATATATATATGAATCACTTTGCTTTACACCTGAAACTAGCACAACATTTTAAATTAACTATACTTCAATTTTAAAAAGTGGTTAATAAAAATAGAGCATGGTTTTCCTTTTGTACGTGAAAAGAAACAGAGATCTTCCTAGGGTTACCTAAAGAGATTATGACTGAGACTGGAACCAACTACAAAGGAAAAGAATGGGAAAATTAAGATAGCAAGGAATGGGATCCTGAAAAACATTTTGGCCCCAAAGAAAGCCTACTTGAATAATAAGTGTACAGCTGGCATCTTTATTTTTTAAAATAATACATTATTTTAAATAATGCATTATTATAAAATTGCATTTTATGTTATTTCTTTATTTCTCTGACAGTTTGGAACAGCCTATGGCTTGAAGAGAGGTGGGGAAGACAAAAAATAAACAACAAAAAATCATTCCAGTTAGTATAGTTAGTGATTCTCCTATAATATGAATACAAATATATTTGCAAGTTTTCCTGCTACTTTATTTTGTGTTTTGTTCTATTTATTTTTATTTGCTTCCTTTACCCTCCTGTCTTCCCCTGGATTAATTTTATTCTTCTTGATGCGGTATATATGCTAACAATATTTTTTGTAAAGTATCTATGGGTAGTGAAATTTCTGAGCCAGAGAATGACTGAGAATATCTTTAACTCACTTTAAATTTCTGTAAGTCTTACACTGTGCGGACACATCATAGTTGAGAGTTGTTTTTCCTCAGCAAAGAAATTCTACTGATTTCTATTATCTGAATTTGATAATTAGGGATGTTCTTATTCTCCCATCTCTTTTTTATTTCTGGAAGCCGTTAATGGGGAGTTTGTTTGCTTGGCACTTAGTGGACTGTAAATTTTTGATACTCAGTTTTCTACAGTTATATAAAATTTTTCTGTAGCATTTCTTAGAATTGTTTCTAGCCTTTTGCTTTTTCTATTCTTTCAGCTTAAAATCCTATTATAAAGATGCTAGATTTGTCAACTGATTATCTAAATTTTGTAGCTTTTTATTCATATTTTCCATCTATTCAGATTTGAGCTGCATTACTAGTAAATTAGTCATGTGGCTTTTCAACCTGCTATAATTGTGCTGTATCTATTCGATATTCAAACTAACAGAAAAGGGTTTTATTTTTTAGTACTATATACATTTACAGTAATATATGCATATATATATATTTTATTACTGTATGTTCTATAAATATATATTTTATTTCCAAGTTTAAATTTAAAACCTGTAGTTTTGCCTTCTTACCTTGAGAATGCTTAAAGATTATATAAGAAACAAGCTATATTAACTGATTAACTGATAATGTTTGTCAAAGAAAGATTATACTCATATTGAGAACATCTTGTTTCATTTTTTAAAAATGTGTACTGACGCCTAGTAATGTAACCAGGAATTGCAGCACATGCTAGTTAGGTGACTTCTGAAATATTAACCAAAATTTCACTACCACAACCGTAATCACCAACACAAGAAATAAACCCTTCAGTGACTGGAAATTAATAAAATAATGCATTATACTAGATTTCAAATATTTAATTTCTTGATAAAAGAAGATTTATTTCTGAAATAAAATTTGGCCCATACGCATTATTTTTAGTGCATGTGTTCTCATATAAGGAACATACAATATTGCTTTCACTAAATTAAAGTGGTCTTAAGAATTCTCTTTACCTCATAAATCTAGATCAAAACTTCCTTTTTCCAAGTGACTATCCCTGAGTCATCATATGTTTCTGATGAAGATTTACACTTTCTCTTTCTCAGCTCTAATGCAATGGTTTTCCTTATAATGAATCATTTACTGTTAAATATGTATAAACTACCTTAGCAAAAATTTCAACTCTCCTATGATCGCAACCTTCAAAAATTTTTTCTGTACAGAGATTGAATAAATATATTGCACTGTTTTAGCAATGCCATTTGTGACATTTTCAATAATTATTTTTAGCATTTTAAACAGAGGTATTCTAAATTGTCACAAACTATAATTTTTATTGAACTTCAAAGTGATACTTTCCCACATTTTACATGCGAGAAACTGTAAAGAAAAAGAAAAAGAAATAAACCAAGGCTGCTAGTAGATGTTACATTTTGAATAAAAATGACTGTATCAACCAGCAATGAAAATGTCCCCAGAAAATTTGTCAGGTACATTGAGCTAACAGCCAGTCAACCTAATATTTAGTCAACCTTTTTAAAACCTTTTCAATCTAACACACACCATAGCAAGACTTTATGTTAAAACAATCCCTTGAGTTTTCTGTTATTGAACTATACAGTTAACTGTAGAAAGTAAGATAAGAAATAAGATAGGTGTAAAATCTTTTAAAACTTAGAAATACTTCCTACTTACTTTCAAAAATAGAAAAAAATGTTTACAACTTATTTATTCTGTTTTTGATGATTGGACTGAGTTCTACTGCAAAACATAAGGAAATAAACTATCACAGTTGAGTGAGATATGGGAAATAAATCAATGTAAAGTCACCTCATAGAACACTTAGGACATATTCAGTTAATGAAACTAAATATACAGAAGAAAAAAGTAACAATAAAGTGAAATAAACAGAATTTTTACTCAAATATCAAAATCAATAAACAGAAAGACATTTTCCTAGTAGCCATAACTGCCAACACTTAAAAAAGAGTTTTTAAGATCATAGCATAAACTTGTGACAGAACTCTCAGCTTTTTAGAACAGAGAACTTTTCTTTTTAGAAAAGAAAAAGTTGACAAATAAACTGAATAATAGAACAGAAAGAGAATATAACATACAGACCCTGAAAAATAGAAAAAAAAAAAAACTTCAGTGACAAAATTTTTTCATGTGAAAAATAAAAAGCAGAATACAAGGACTAGGGTATCAGTAAGGCTACAAATATAATACCATAAAAAACAAAATAGACTTCTTTTTGAAACAACAGTTAAACAAAACTTATACATTACCAAAACATAAGCATAGTTGTTCCAATTTAAAATATTGTAAAAACAATGATTTAAATGGATTTAAATATAAAGAAAAATTAGGTATATAGTCCTACATAAGAGAATATACATATATTTGTATACTTATATTTTTACAAATATAAATATATGTCTAGTTTGTATAATATTCAATGACTGAGCACCAGTTAGTGCAATTCCCAGATAGGATTAATTAGAGAATTCATGAAATAAATTATGGTTTTATAAGTATATCTTCAAAAACAAGTAGTTTGCTTTGAAAAAAACATTTTGCTTTAATTGGGGAAATTATTTTTAACCTAGAACTAGATTCATATTTGAATTTCTCAGGAATATTATCTATGTTTGAGTGTGGTTTCTGGGGCCAGATTCCCTGAGTAGGATCCTAGCTCTCCTCCTTACTGGTCACCTCATTTGGTGTGTATGGCTTAACTTCTGGGTGTTCTAATGTCCTTATTTGTAAAATAAATATTATTAACAATATTTTGTTTTAAACAGGAACATGGATTCAAAATTTATAATTCCTTTGGTCTTCATATAATGCATTTAAATATAATAAATATAAAAAGATATACATATTTTTGGTAGGAGTAGGTAACAGTTATAACCTGCAGTTTTAATCTGTGTCACAGCTAAAATAGATGGTAGAATCCATCTGAAAGGATGTAAAGAGAAGAAACACGTAAAGGTATGAGGAGAACCAAATAACGGGTTCTCAGAAAACACTAGCAAAAAACCCAAAAAAACAAACAAACCAAACAAAAACACACTAGCAGCCAAGACCCTGTTGTGCAAATTATTTATTCACTGTTTGCAATCAAAGATATAGACACTGGGATCAGCAGTGTTGCCTTCAGAATTGGAGAGGAGATGGGGAGTCAGGCTACAGCAAAAGCAAATAGGACAGGACTATATGAATGATATAGTCTCTATCTGAGGCATCAGACAAGAAGACACGCTATGGGTGGTGAATGCCAGATAGCCTGGAAGACAACATTTTCTGTCTAAAGGAAACTTGGCAAATGATTGTTGATCCAGGAAAACATTCACAGTCAAATGTGAGTAATAAAAAAGACAATGATGCAGCATGCTCAGAAGGATATTATAAGGAAAATGAAGACAAAATAAAAAAATTATACTTATTACTTTTTGAAGATCACTTGCCAAAAGAACACTGACAAAAACAAAAATAAATGTGGTTGGTTAAAAATTTATGATATACGTGCCACATCTTTTTTATCCATTCATCTGTCGATGGACACTTAGGTGGCTTCCATGTCCTGGCTATTGTAAGTGAAGCTGCAATGAACACTGTGGTACATGACTCTTTTTAAATTATGGTTTTCTCATGGTATATGCCCAGTAGTGGGATTGCTGGGTCATATGGTACAAATTATCAAGGGATCAATCCAAAAAGAAGATATAACAATTTTAAGTATTTATGCACCCCACATAGAAACACCTCAATACATAAGGCAAATACTAAAGCCATAAGAGGGGAAATCAACAGTAACACAATCATAGTAGGGCATATTAACATCCCACTTTCGCCAATGGACAGAACATCCAAAATGAAAATAAATAAAGAAACACAAGCTTTAAATGATACATTAAACAAGATGAACTTATTTGATATTTATAGGACATTCCATCAAAAAAGAACAGAATACACATTCTTCTCAAGGGGTCATGGACCGTTCTCCAGGACAGATCATATCTTGGGTCACAAATCAAGTCTTGGTAAATTTAAGAAAATTGAAATGATATCAAGTATCTTTTCCAACCACAATGCTATGAGACTAGATATCAATTACAGGAAAAAATCTGTAAGAAATACAAACACATGGAGGCTAAACAACACACTACTTAATAACGAAGTGATCACTGAAGAAATCAAAGAGGAAGTAAAAAAATACCTAGAAACAAATGACAATGAAAACACAATGACCCAAAAACCTATGGGATGCAGCAAAAGCAGTTCTAAGAGGGATGTTTATAGCAATACAATCTTACCTTAAGAAACACCTCAAAAAAACAACCTAACCTTACACCTAAAGCAATTAGAGAAAGAAGAACAAAAAACCCCAAAGTTAGCAGAAGGAAAGAAATTATAAAGATCAGGTCAGAAATAAATGAAAAACAAATAAAGGAAACAATAGCAAAGAACAATAAAACTAAAAGCTGGTTCTTTGAGAAGATAAACAAAATTGATAAACCATTAGCCAGACTTATCAAGAAAAAAAGGGAGAAGAATCAAATCAATAGGATGAGAAATGAAAAACGAGAAGGAAAAACTGACACTGCAGAAAGACAAAGGATCATGAGAGATTACTACAGGCAACTCTATGCCAATAAAATCAACAACCTGGAAAAAATGGAAGAATTCTTAAAATTACACAACCTTCTGAGACTGAACCAGCAAGAAACAGAAAATATGAACAGACTAATCACAAGCACTGAAATTGAAACTGTGATTAAAAACCTTCCAACAAAAAAAAGCCCAGGACCAGATGGCTTCACAGGCGAATTCTATCAAACATTTAGAGAAGAGTTAACACCTATCCTTCTCAAACTCTTCCAAAATATATTAGAGGGTGGAACACACCCAAACTCATTCTACGAGGCCACCATCACCCTGACACCAAGACCAGACAAAGATGTCACAAAGAAAGAAAACTACAGGCCAATATCACTGATGAACGTACATGCAAAAATCCTCAACAAAATACTAGCAACCAGAATCCAGCAGCACATTAAAAGCATCATACGCTATGATCAAGTTGGGTCTATCCCAGGAACGCAAGGATTCTTCAATATATGCAAGTCAAACAACGCGATACACCATATTAACAAGTTGAAGGAAAAAAACCATATGATCATCTCAATAGATGCAGAAAAAGCTTTTGACAAAATTCAACACCAATTTATGATAAGAACTCTCCAGAAAGTGGGCATAGAGGGAACCTACCTCAACATAATAAAGGCCATATATGACAAACCCACAGCCAACATCATCCTCAATGGTGAAAAACTGAAATGATTTCCACTACAATCAGGAACAAGACAAGGTTGCCCACTCTCACCACTGTTATTCAGCATAGTTTTGGAAGGTTTAGCCACAGCAATCAGAGAAGAAAAAGAAATAAAAGGAATCCAAATTGGAGAAGAAGTAAAGCTGTCACTGTTTGCAGATGACATACTATACATATAGAATCTTAAAGATGCTAACAGAAAACTACTAGAGCTAATCAATGAATTTGGTAAAGTAGCGGGATACAAAATTAATGCACAGAAATCTCTTGCGGTCCTGTACACTAATGATGAAAAATGTAAAAGTGAAATGAAGAAAACACTCCCATTTATCATTGCAACAAAAAGAATAAAATGCTTAGGAATAAACCTACCTAAGGAGACAAAAGACCTGTATGCAGAAAATTATAAGACACTGATGAAAGAAATAAGATGATACAAAAAGATGGAGAGATATAACATGTTCTTGGATTGGAAGAATCTACATTGTGAAAATGACTATACTACCCAGAGCAATCTACAGATGGAATGCAATCTGTATCAAATTACCACTGGCATCTTTCAGAGAACTAGAACAAAAATTTTCACAATTTGTATGGAAATACAAAAGACCCCAAATAGCCAAAGCAATCTTGAGAAACAAAAACGGAGCTGGAGGAATCAGTCTCCCTGACTTCAGACTATACTATAAAGCTAAAGTAATCACGACAGTATGGTACTGGCACAGAAACAGAAATATAGATCAATGGAACAGGATAGAAAGCCCCGAGATAAACCTATGCACATATGGTCACCTTATCCTTGATAAAGGGGGCAAGAATATACAGTGGAAAAAAGACAGCCTCTTCAATAAGTGGTGCTGGGAAAAGTGCTCAGCTACATGTAAAAGAATGAAATTAGAACACTCCCTAACACCATACACAAAAATAAACTCAAAATGGATTAAAGAACTAAATGTAAGACCAGACACTATCAAACTCTTAGAGGAAAACATAGGCAGAACACTCTATGACATAAATTACAGCATGATCTTTTTTGACCCATCTCCTAGAGGAATGGAAATAAAAACAAAAATTAAAAAATAGGACCTAATGAAACTTCAAAGCTTTTGCACAGCGAAGGAAACCATAAACAAGACGAAAAGACAACCCTCAGAATAGGAGAAAATATTTGCAAATGAAGCAACTGACAAAGGATTCATCTCCAAAACATACAAGCAACACATGCAGCTCAATATCAAAAAAACAATGAACCCAATCCAAAAATGGGCAGAAGACCTAAATACACATTTCCCCAAAGAAGATATATAGATAGCCAAAAAACCCATGAAAGAATGCTCAACATCATTAATCATTAGAGATACGCATATCAAAACTACAATGAGATATCATCTTACACTGGTCAGAATGGCCATCATCAAAAAATCTACAAAACAATAAATGCTGGAGAGGGTGTGGAGAAAAGGGAACCCACTTGCACTGTTGGTGGGAATGTAAATTGATACAGCCTCTATGGAGAACAGTATGGAGGTTCCTGAAAAAACTTAAAATAGAACTACCATACGACCCAGCAGTCCCACTACTGGGCATATATCCTGAGAAAGCCATAATTCAAAAAGAGTCATGTACCACAATGTTCATTGTAGCTCTATTTACCATAGCCAGGACATGGAAGCAACCTGAGTGTCCATCAAGAGATGAGTGGATAAAGAAGATGTGGCACATATATACTATGGTATATTACTCAGCCATCAAAATGAACCTGAGTTATTTGTAGTGAGATGGATGGACCCAGAGTCTGTCATACAGAGTGAAGTAAGTCAGATAGAGGAAAACAAACACCATATGCTAACACATATATATGGAATCTAAAGAAAAAAAATGAAAATACTTGGCCAGAAGCACCTAGGGGCAAGACGGGAATAAAGATGCAGACCTACTTGAGAATGGACTTGAGGATATGTGGAGGGGGGAAGGGTAAGTTGGGACAAAGTGAGAGAGTGGCATGGACATATATACACCTCAAAACGTAAAATAGATAGCTAGTGGGAAGCAACCGCATAGCAGGGGGAGATCAGCTCAGTGCTTTGTGACCACCTAGAGGGGTGGGATAGGGAGGGTGGGAGGGAGGCAGATGCAAGAGGGAAGAGATATGGGGCATATCTATATGTATAACTGATTCACTTTGTTATAATGCAGAAACTAACACACCATTGTAAAGCAATTATAGTCCAATAAATATGTAAAAAAGATAAGTATGCCAGGAAAAAAAAAATACCGGGAGTAAGTATGAAAATAATAAATATAGGCAAAGGAGTAGTACACCGATACATACACACAGACCACAGTATGTTCTCATGCAAAATCAGCCACAATCCTTTACTCCTTCCTAGAGACACATTCTTGGCATTGAAACTTTAAAGTTACCCCCGTCAAACAGTGGAGTCTATTCCCTCCTTTTGTATCTGAACTGGTTTTGAGACACGTCTGAAACAACAGAAAGTAGCAGGAGTGATGTAATGCCAGCTCCAACCTGTACAGAACACTCTCTCTGGAGCTTTTAAGAGTCTCACTGTCTGTGGAACAAGTTGACCTGGCCTATTGGAAGATGAGACACCCTAGTGACCAGTGACAAGACACCTGACCTCCACATGTCCAGATGACGTCCTCCTACACTTGCCAGTCTCTAGCCAATCCAGTACCTTGGGCCAGAAGCATAGTTGAAGCTACCTAAGACCAGAAAATATCCCCTCCCTAGGTAAGAACAGCTCAATTTGCCACTGCATAGAGTCTTGCAATAAATAAAGGGTAGGTATGGGTTTAATATGCAGGAATAGAAAACTAAAAGAGATAATTATTTTATATCAAAATAGGTATAATTTGGGTAAAAACATAAAATGACACCAATAATATATAATGCTAAAAATACTAAAAATGAAGATATTAGCAAATAACATTCATGAAAGAGATAGAGACAGAAACAAACTATTGGTAAGGGCTATTAAAGACTTTTAATCCATGAGTAATTAATACAACAAAAAATATATAGTAGTATTTAATATAATTAATTGGACATATCTGATTGATAAATATCAAAATTTAGAACCTGAAAATAGAGGACATCTTTTCAGGTTTTCATTCAATATTTATAAAAATTGACTTTATGTTAGCACACAAAATACACTTCAAGAATTCCAAAAACATAGAAACGGTACAAAACTTTTCTGATATTATTTCATAAAATTAGAAATTAGAAAAGTCTCTTCAAACTGGAAATTTAAAAAGCAAAAATTATCTTCATTCTTGGGTTAATAAATGAAAATAAATGAGCCATATGAAAACACCACATATAAAAGCTATGTGTTATAAACAGCATAGGTAGAGATAAAAATCTAAACAGACATATTTGCAAAGAATATTAGAAAATGTTCACGAAAGCCATTACCCACAAAGCCCTAGGATCAGTGGTTGCTACCAAAGTGTAAAGGGGGGTAGGAACTGGGTAGACAGAAGATGGAAACTAGAGGGAGAGCTTTCTCTGTACATCTCTTTATACTTTTCACATTTCCTACCATTACAATGCATCAACTATTATACATCAATACATGCATACATACGTACATGGACTACCATAAAACAAAAATGAGTTAAGAGCAAAATTACCTACTTATCTGATTGTATGTTGCTGAGATTAAATTAGCTACTACAAACAGTGCACTTAAATATGCTCCTGGCATATAAAATGTTAATAAATATTATCTGTATTTTATGTGTTATGAATGTACTTATTTAGAGTCAGAGACTTTTTTTTGAGGTGGTTTCAACTGTCCATTTAAGAAGCAAAATAGCCAGGATCAAATTACATTATTTACCTCTTGATCGCTTAATCTATGACAAATCAATTAGAGCCAATGGTCTCCTAAAGGTATATCCCAAGTGATCAAAAGTAAAAGACCCTATAAAACTAGGACACCTTAATAGCAGATTATCAGGTTATGAGTGGTGACTAAAATGAAATAGTAATACTCCATTTTATATATATATATATATATATATA
>NW_020837968.1:3644027-3716573 GCF_003676395.1 Aethalodelphis obliquidens
CCCATACACACACACACACACACACACACACACACACACACACACACACACCCCACTATTTCTTTTTCCATTCATCGGCCGATGGACACTTAGGTTGTTTTCATGTTTTGGCTATTGTAAATAATGTTGCAGTAATTGTGGAGGTGCAGATACCTCTTCAGGATAGTGATTCAATTTCTTTCAGGTATATATCTAGAAGTAGAACTGCTGGTTCATATAGTAGTTCTATTATCAGTTATTTTGGGGAACGCCCATACTGATTTCCGTAAGTGGCTGCACCAATTAACATTCCCACCAACCATGCATAAGTGTTCTCTTTTCTCCATACCCTCTGCAAACAGTGAATTCATAAGAACAGAGAGTAGACTGATGGCTTCCAGGAGCAGGGGCAGGTGGAGGAAATGGGTAGAGGTGATCAAAGTGTACAAACTTCTCTGGGGATGTAATGTACAGTATGGTGACTGTAGTTAACACTACTGTACTGTGTATTTGAAAGTTACCAAGAGAGTAGATCCTAAAGGTTCTCAAAAAAATTGTAATTACATGAAGTAAAGAATGTATTAACTAAATTTACTGTGGTAATCCTTTTGTAATATATACATATATTAAATCATCACATTGTACAATTTAAACTTACATGCTGTTATATGTCAATTATATCTCAGTAAAGCTGGGAAACAAGCAGTAAATATATTTGTGAAGTCTAGTAAGTTATACATCATTATATAATGATAGGTTGGACACCAATAAGAGATTGATAAATAAGTTTTAGGTGCATCAACTAGTAATGCCTTATTTCTCTTGGAATTCATCCAAAAACAAAAATTAGTTGAAAATATGCAATGTAAAATAGATTGAAATAGTCAAACAGTAGCTGACTTAATTTGAGAGTTTGCCAAGGTAACTCAAATCACAAATAGCATTATTATCGATAGAAAATAGGGAAAATATTTAGATATTAATTAGCAAATTTCAAAAACAGATGTTGGTGTCATCTTCAATTCTGATAATATGAGGCCTGTTATCACCTTCATCCTTGCAAAGTAAACTAGTAGCTTTCTATGTGGAAGCAATTTCAACTACAGTTTAATCACAGGGAATTTTATATAAATCTGGGGAAAAAAGGTAAGTCAGCAGATAACTTGGTATCTTGGCTCCCTGATCTATAGCAAGATCAAAGTTCCTCCCCAGATTTAGCAGAGCATTTGTTATGAGGTTGTCTCTCTGGGACCATGATGACTATCTATGGAGAAAGACTGATTTTTCTATAGGGCGTCTCTGAACATGGCCATTCTATGAAACAGGTTCAATAATGTTGCAATAAGGCTTCCCTGGTGGCGCACTGGTTGAGAGACCGCCTGCCAATGCAGGGGACACGGGTTCGTGCCCCGGTCTGGGAAGATCCCACATGCTGCGGAGCAGCTGGGCCCGTGAGCCATGGCTGCTGAGCCTGTGCGTCCGGAGCCTGTGCTCCGCAACTGGAGAGGCCACAACAGTGAGAGGCCCGTGTACCGCAAAAAATAAAAATTAAAAAAAAAGTTGCAATAATTAATAAAGTAAAAAAAACCTGTGTATGTCCAATAATGTTGAAATAATTAATGAAGTAAAAAAAAATTGTGTTAGTATCCAATAACGTTGCAATAATTAATAAAGAAAAAAAACCTGAGTTTTCTAGATTCTGGTTATTTTAAAATATCAATAGTCTAAGGCTCAGTATTAAGTTTACTATCTAGTTTGTGAGTTTATAAATTGAAACCAATTTCAAGTAATAAAATATATTTAGAAAAATAAGAATAAAAATTAGAAGTTATTAAAGATGTGTATTATATTCTTCCATTCATAATTGCATTAAGCAGTTAGATATATATTCATCTGAAAGACATTTATTTGCTTAAGAATTCTAGCAGTTTTCTAAGAAGAAATCCATAAAGCTGAGTACCTGTCAGAATTTCAAGTGAAGTATAGTAGAGCCAAATTATTTTGACACTGGTTATACATGTTGTTTCTTTCTTTCATATGCCTCAACAGTGAGTTTCCAAACAAAATTATTACTTCTAAAGTATTGTTGATCTGAAGTAAACAGACTGTCAGGTATTTCTACAGCAAAGGTGGGTTTCTTTGGGATGAGCAGAGAATTGCAATTCAGGGTCTGCAACCATGGTAAGACTTGTGCAAATCCCCGGACAGTGAAGGAACAAGAATGCTGTTATAGAGGGGAAAAGGAAGCTGGGAAGGCTAAGTAAACAAAGAAGTCATGGCTTTTCATTGGCTAAGTCCTGTGTCTTTCCCCTTCCTGTTGGGCTCTGCTCTTGTCATAGGGCATGAGAGCTCCCCTTTCTGGTCTCCTAACTGTATTTACTTGAGGTTGCTGTTGTGGGAATCACTGACCTAATTAATCATCTGTGGCCAGAGCAACAGGGTTGGTTTTATCTTCAAGAAAGAATACAAGATGGGACAAATTGAACAACTCTGATCTTTAGGGTTAGCAGCACTTTGAGATCTTATGACTTTCAACTCTTGGGACACACTTAGCAAAGTGATCATGGAGGAGCCACAAATAGACAAAAAGAAAGTTACAATTTGTTATACAGTGAAAAGATCACAAGCATAGCACAATGTTTTACATTGTGACTGTTATTCAATAAATGTTTGCTTTTGAAATCAAGTCTTGACTCCACTAAACACTCTCTAAATACTGGGCTTGAAACACATGCATTAATCAGGAAAAAAAAAAAAACAAACAGTTCCACCCATTTCTTGTCTATTATACCACAATTTGCTGATATTAAGTTTTATTTTCTTTAGAATTTGCCTTTTTTCCTGAGAAAAAAAGTAAATGAAAACCCACCAGATTTATTTCTGAGTAGTACATATCAGTTCCCCAGAGAGAAAAGACAGGGATTCTAAATAGTTCTCATCTCTAGGAAAAAAATATTAGGGATTTGGATGCAACCTACCTTTCGATGGGTCTCAGAGGTAATTAAATGAGTGGACATTAATAGTGGCAAGATGAGGCATTCCAAAAGTTTATATCCTGCTTTAATGTTGATAGTATTTCTAAGTAGGTGTTAAAATTTTAAAGGCAAAAGTAAAATGATACAAATCTATTAATCATATTTTAAACTAACAAACCATTTAAATTGGACAGTTGAGAGCTGTAAAATAATATGCAAACATAAATATATTGACTCAGTCTGTAGAGGAAAAAATAACAATAAACCCTCCCAATCCCATAATAAATGTTGATTTAAAATGATAGTTTCTGTAATGAGCAAGATGACAAACTAAATGCTCAAAAAATGCTTTTATCATACTTAAAAATGCTGGATAAAATAAAAAGGAAAAAGATAAAGTGGACCAAGTTGGCAGTCTCCCAATTCTTCCTTTAAAAAAAAAAAAGAAGAAATAAAAAAATGAAGAAGAATCCACAGAAAATGTGGTTGCACACCAGACACTAGAGTGATAGAGACACTACAGTTCTATAATCTATAAAGACACTGGAGTTGTATAATAGATTACAGAACGCTGCAAAAAGTTAATAATTCCAAGAGGTAACATACTTGGTGAGTCACTTCAGGGTGGAAAAAAAAAAAAAAAAAAATTCCAAACAAAAATCTGTCCCAGCAAAGGAGAAAATGAAAATAATGGCCTGTTTTGTCCTTGGCCATAATTGTAGAGGAAGAAAGAATAAACATTTGCCAGGAGGATTTGTAACCCCAAATTCACACATACAAAGATTGGGGCCTGAATTTACATTATCCATTGATGTTAAAAATCCCAAGTTGGAATACCATCTAAACATAATAGGATAATAGTGTCTACAAAACTGGAAGAAACAAATTCAAATATTCTCAGGGGAGACAATTTTTAAAACCAGGACTTAAAAAAGCACCAAAGATAAAATTTAATGGAACATGAACAAGCAATAACAAATCACTAAATACACAAAAATATAAACTATAATAATTACTAATCAGCAAAATCAATAAATCATAGCCTCAGGTTTGTAAAAACTATATATAGAAAGTCATAAAAGGGTTTTTAAATATTTTAAAAGATATAAGAATATCTTGACTATGTGAGTAGAAATAGACTATTAAAATAGATAAGTGAGATCTGAGGGACAAAGAGAATATCTGTAAATAAAAATTTAATAATTAAAATTAGAATTTTGGTGTCTAGTTGAAAGAGCAAAATGTGCATAGCTAAAGACCAAAAGGTAGATATGGAGACATTATATAAAATGTTACACAGAATATAGGGTGGAAAAGATGAAATATAAATTAGAAGATATTGAGGAGGTCTAACAATTGCCTAATTAGAATTTCAAAAGGAAATAATGGAGAATATAAGTGAAAGACAATATTTGAAAGACTAGTGACTAAGGATTTAATTAGCTGGTAAAAAGAAAATAATCCTAAAATTCCAAGAATAGCCCCCCCTCAAATTTTAAACAGAATAAAATAATCTATACATAGACATGTGAAAGAGAGAAAGATGTTAAAACATTCAGAACGAAAAGACATCTGGCTTTCACTGGAAGAAATAAATACATTGAACTGATAGCTCACTCCTGTATAGCACTGATTCTTACAGCATGTCCAGACCTTGAGGTCAAAACCATTTTCACAATGTTACTGCACTCATTCTCTGTTGAGATAACCCTGCTTTTTTATGTATGACATTATTGATTTTGTTCTTTTCTTTTACTGTTTGGTCAGGTTATTTTAAAGATGGGTAACTTTTGTTGATCTTTTCAAAGAACTGGCTCTTGTCTTGGTTATACTTCTCTATCAAGCAGCTGCTTTTTTGTTTCATTGATTTCTGCTCTTTATTATTTCCTTCCTTCCAGTTATTTGGCTTCACTTTGTTTTTCTTTCCAGGCTTTGAAATGTAAATCCTTAGGTCCCTGGATTTAGAAGCACTAAAGATAGTATATAAACTATGAATTGCTTTGCCTATATCCCATGAGTATTGATATAATTTTTGTCCATTCACTTCAAAACATTTTCTACTATCACTTTTGATTTCACCTTTGGCCCATGAATTGTTTAAAGATGTGTTGTTTACTTTCAAGATATTAGGATTTTTCTTGTTGTTGATTTCGAATTTAATTTCGTTATGATCAGAAAACATTGTATATTTTCAATTCTTAAGTTTATGGAGACCTATTTTATGGCCAAGCATGTGGTCTCTCTTGGTGAATATATAATGGGAACTTTTGAAAAAATGGGTATTCTCCAGTTAGTGAATATATTGTTCTAAAAATGTCAACTAAATCAAGGATTTGCCAGTCTTGTTCAGATCTTTTAGACTTATTTTTTGCAATTTTATTTTATTAATTGGATGCCAAAATATTCTACTCCATGTTTTGAGACTCGTACACGTGTCTTATATATGAGTTCCATTTTTTGACTGTATAATACTGCCTTCATCTTTGTTTTGATGACAATTTATGTTATTAAAATAGGTTTTCTGGTCTTTTATGAATATTCTTTACTTTGGTAGGCAAAATAGTGATGTCTTTTTCTCTTATCTTGTTTGAGGAATTCTGCTTATTAATTGAAGTATCAGTATTTAGAATAATAAAATGTAATTGTTGATAAGTTTATTTTATGTATTTATTTGAGATTTGTTTTCCTTTACCTCATAGTGCTTAGTTATATTAGCTGATCTAAAGTCTTTGTCTAATAGTTCCAACATTGGAACAACTGAGTGTTGGCATATGTTCATTGTTTTTTCCCCCAAGAATGTGCTCTATAATTCTAATTGCTTGTATGTCAAATCATCTGCATTATATTCTGGATAATGTGAATTCTATACTAGATAGAATTTTACTTATGTTTCATCAGCACATATTCAAAAAGTTAGTTTCGGGCTGTAAGTTCTGCTTCCCTTTGTGTGTGTGGTGACTTAAGTCTTAATTCAGTTCCCAATGTGTTTACTATGCCAGTTTGTGTCTGTCATTTACATGCATGGTTCCCAAAGCCTTTGCTATATGTTCAACACTACAAAATCTGCACTTCTTTAATGAGTTTGGGCTTTCTAGACATGAGGCTCTTAGACACCAAGACTTAAAATGCAGTCAAACAGCACTGAACTCAAGGGCTTCGAGTCTGGCATTAATACGTTATTATCTGTAACAATAAGAGTAATGACAGTTGTTGACTCAGATCACAATTAGGAACCTCAGAGTTTCTGGCCCTGTGGTGTAGGCTTTTCATCGCATTAATAAAAGAGAAAATTTTCTTGGAGAAATGCAACAATTAGAAAATTCAAGATTTTTTTTCTTATGCTTAGATAACAACTTCTTAATTTGCACAAGTAAAGTCCAACACCCAACCCATCAGAGGGCAGAAACTTTTGAATTCTTCTAATGAAATGAAAGTCTGTTTTCCCAGAGTACTCAAAAATATTTACTTGAATGAAAAACAGATGAGTTATTGTTATACTGAAACAAGCCCTTATAGAATTAAATAATTTGCTTTATTAAATTTCCATCAGTGTATTTCTTTTCCCTAAAACAAGTAGGAATTGAATAAAGAGAAACAAACAGAAATGGGTTGTTGTATTCTTGGAAATTACCTAAATATGCAAAAGAAAGGGAATGATTAATTAATCTCTAGCTCACATATTTCCTGATTTTGGATGATATTATGGGTTGAATTGTTTCTCCTCAGAAAAGATATGTTGGAGTCCAAACTCCTAGTACCTCAGAATGTGATCTTACTGGAGACAGGTCTCAATTGGGATAATCAAGTTTAAATGAGGTCGTTAGTGAGTGCACTAATCCAATAGGACTGGTGTCCTTATAAGAAAAGGAAATTTGGACACAGTCACACAAAGGGAGAATGCCATATGAAGATGAAAATTTTTCTTAGGCAGAAAAATATGCCAAGGAATGACAGTGATCATCAGGAAACCACCAGAAGCTAGGAGAGAGGCAAGTAACAGAGTGTCCCTCACAGATCTCAGAAGGGACCAACCAGGCTGACACCTTGATCCCTGATTTCTAGTCTCCTCAACTCTAAGGCAATAAATTTTTAAATGTTTAAGAGCCTCAGTTTGTAGAACTCTGTTACATCAGCCCTAGCAACCTCATACAGGAGCCTAGAGACCTAGTTATTTTTCTACATAAAAATACTTTGCTCTTAATACTATTTATTTTCTTTATAACAGTGATATTTTTGGAAGAAAAGAATTCGTCAAAAGGTCAAAAATTAGAAACATCTCACTTATTCTCAATAGTTATATAACTATTAAATCTATTTTTGAAGTTTCTTTTATGAAAATGGTGTCATTTTCATAGAAAAATGACAATTTCTCTGTTTATTATATTCTAGGTAATTTATAAAATGGCAAATGCCATTTTGATTCTAACAATTGTAAAAACTTTTATACATAGTGTATTCAATTTAGGACTATGAGCTTCCAGAAACTATAACAAAAATAAAGTTCTCAGAACGAGAAAAATGGAGAAGTCAATGTGGTATTATAGAATTAAATTAAAATCAATTACATTCCCACTTACCCAACACAGGGGTATAACATACAAATAAAGAGAATTAATAATAAAATTGTTACAGGCTTGCAGGATGATCTTCAGAGGATTACTAAAATAGAATTGTATCCTGTATTTATTGATGCCATGATTTTCCCCACATCTTCATCTTGGGAATATAATATGAGTAATTCAATCAATAGTAAGTTTTACTGCTGTGTTTTAAAATATATTGCTGGCTCAAAATGTTTAACAGGGTCCATATATAGGATGCCAGAGTGACTGCCATCAGCAAGAAGATAAAAAATTGACTTGGAAATCTAATCATTAATTTGGGTTTGACTATGGCAGTTACCACAAAAAGATTAAGCACTCAACTAATAGATAATTGTATTATCTTTTGCCACCTCTTAGTAATAAGTTACTAAAGAATAAAAGTGTGTATAATTTGAGTGAAATTATTTTCCAGTAAAAACATAAGTTGCATGTGAGTACCTGATAGAGCTGTAGCAGCAATAGGATTTAATGTGTTTAAATGTTTACTTTAACAGAAAGCTTTTTGTCGTTTAAATCTAGCAGCTTACTAAGACAGATGTGTTTGTTCAATTTTCAGAAGAGATCGCAGCTGCTCAAATTCAAAAATAATAGATACGGGTGACTTTAAATAGCAAAAATGAAAGTTGATTTCTCAATCTTACTTTCTTGCCAAGCAGCTGGGCAGCCATAAGGCCACGTTTACCTAATTGGTGCCAATTAATTACCATGTGGGTTCAGTTTAGTGCTGAATCCAATACTGGTTCAGAAGCCTATACCATTCACGGACTCATCAGACACAACTTCAGAAATGCTACAAACATACTACTTTTCAAAATGTGGGTGGAAACTCCTTCAATGTCTTACTGTCGAAGGGAAATATGTACTTAATAAAAGTGCAAGCCATATGGGAGTCCCCATTCTTCCTCTGAGATCTAAGCCCTTAGCACCCATCCCTCTCACTAATTACAACAGTAAATTTGGATACATTACAAAAGAAAACAAACAAACAAACACTACTTGAGGACCCTGGAAGGTAAACAAGAGCAGATAAGTGATGGAAATGAGCCAAAACATGGAGAAGCAACCCAGTTGCAGGTGACTGTCCTGGTTTTATCTTCGTTTCTTCTTTCATGGTTTTGCACCAAGGGGAGACACCACTTGCACAGTGGCATGTAGCACATGCAGCTAAAGCTTTGACAGAAAATTTGGATATTTCTGGCCAGGGAATAAAGGAAGAAAGTGACTTAGGCCACAGTATGGGAGGAAACCCTAGAGGAGGGGAAGCCAGCATTTCTGTGTAGAAGCCCATAAAACTCCCAGCCTAGTGAGTGAACCACATGTGCTTTGCACAAACCCAAATTAGCACAGCAACAATTTTGAGCACTCAGCTGACATTTGAATCACCTGAAAAATCTCAGCCTAACCCCTGAATCTCACAGGTTCAAATGAGACAGGCCAAAATCAGCATGACCAAGGTTTTGAGAAAACAACTGAAATTTGAGCCATTGCAACAAAAAGTAAAACACAACTGGCAGTCTTAACAAAATAAACTCCATCTCCTACAGAAACAAACCATCAACATTCTCCAGAGGATTATAACAAAATCCAGAGTCTACACAACTCACAACATCCAGGAAATAATAATAATTTTAAAAAATGCTTAACATACCAAAACTGAAGAAAATATGAGTCATTCTCAAGGAAAAAGGCTTTCATTCTGAGAGACTTTCATTCTGGGATGACTCAGATGATAAAATTATCAAATAAGGATTTTAAGGCACCTATTATAAAACTATGCTCTCTGTGGTAAAGAAACATATTTGAAATAAATCAAACAGGTAGAAATTTTAAGCAAAGAAATAAGAAGGACAAAATGGAAATTTTAAATAAAAATAAATTATTTAAATAAAAATTTCACTGGAAGCTCCATGAAGACAGGCCATTTTGTCTTCAAACTATAGTTTAACCAGCACTAGTAACAGTTTCTGCTCAGAACAGGTCCAAGAAAATATTTAATGAATAAAATCTTAAAAGTTCAGTAAAATCAAATATTATTTAAAATATTTCAAATAAAGCATATAATTCACATAGGCTGAAAAATTTATATGAAAGCACACGTACATTTCTAATGGAGATAGCTCAGTTCTTTATAAGAAGGATAAACCACATTATCATCTTTATCTTTTGAAATATTAAATATCCCATACTAAAGACAAAATAAAAAGTAATCTATTAAATGTCTAAAACAATTAAAATTTTCCTATGTATCTTGAATCTGCTTGTAAGGAGACTGGAAGTTGTAACTCTGTTCTAACAACAAGTAAAAGGCTGAACAAACTAAAAAACCAACAAATTTTTTAAAGAAAAGTAAGATCACAGAGCAAACAAATGAACCCAAATTGGAGAGACAGATAAGCAGACAAAAGGAAACACAACTTACTGGAGCAGAAACTCATGAGCTGAAACTCCACCAGAACCGGTCCCAGAGTAAAAAAAAAAAAAAAGCTGAACTTTAATTAACAAGTTGCTGGAGGCTCAGAGCAGACAAGTCCAAGAATTAAAAACTTCAAGGGACGCAGTTATAGGTGGGCCCCTCCATGCAACTGTTAGCTTCACCTCCAGGAGCTCAACAAAGTTCTCACAGTAAATACTGGAGTAAAAGACTCTGGAGCTTCCAGCAGGGAGAGAGAAAAAGGAACTATTTTGAAATACACCTGAGCATGCTGTTCTCCTTAAAAAGGCCTGTGCACAGGTGAAACTACTTAACCATATTCTAACCTGCTGGGGTTTTGAACCTGACTGACTTGCTGGAAGGGAAACACCAAACTTCAGACCATACTAGTCATCCTGTCTCACAAAAGGAAGGGAGAATGAGAAGTACATATGCAATTCACAGTCCAGAGGGATGGGCTCATGAAAAGACTGAGACCTATTAATAGAATTATGAACACTTCCCCTCCCCCCCACACCCCACCATCACATTACTAAAGGCCTACTTACAGCAACTGCTTTTACCCAGTGCATCATGTCTGGCTATCAGGAGAAAAATTACAAGGCATATCAAAGGCAGTAATTACAGTTTGAAGAGGCAGAGGAAACATCAGAATCAGACATGGCAGGGATGTTGGGATTATCGGACTGAGAATTTGAAACAACTATGATTAATCTGCTAAGAGGTCTAACAGATAAAGGAGATGACATTCAAGAAGAGAAAGGCATTGTAAGCAGAAAGATGGGAATCTTAAGAAAAAGCCAAAAAGGAAATCAAGAGATAAAAAATACTATAAGCAGAAATAAAGAATGACTCTCATGGGCTCATTAGTAGACTGGACACAGCTGAGGTAAGAATTTCTGAGCTAGGATATCAAAAGTTTAGACATGGCTGAAGTAAAACCAATGAATCACTGAAGTAATAATAAGTAAAAGTTTATTTTGCACACACCAAAAAGACAGTTCCTGAACCAAAGCACTCAAGCCAAAACATGGAATGCAGCTCAGGGGTATATTGTTATAAAGTGGTTTATATAGTGAGACAGCAGAGATTGTTTATTCTTCACAGTGTTTGGCTATAATACCAAAATTTTCTTAAATGATAGGGAATTACTTAGTGGTTACCTCATATCAAATTGGGGAAACAGTTTATGTTTTGCTTATAATTTTCAGAGGCATACAAGAAATGACCCAGGTCAAGTTAGCCTAGCAGAATAAGCTAAATGAAGCTTTGTTTGTATGAATAAACTGGTTTTGTCTACCTAGGGAGTTTTCAAGACTGGGATCTGTCTTTTAATTTAATAAGGATACATCAAGAGCATCTTTGAAAACTGAAAAGTAAAGAGAACAAAGATTGGAAAAAACAATATCTAGACACAAAAGTTATAATATATGTGAATGGGAATATCGGAAAGAGAAAAAAAGAAATATGTAACCAATAATGACTTAGAATTTCCAATTAATGTTAGATACCAAACTATAGATCCAAGAAAACACTAGAGCAAAATAAATGCCGAAAAACTACCCTTATGAATATCATTTTCAAGCTATAAACATGATCAAATATAAAGAAAAAATTCTGAAAGAGGCAAGAGGAAAAAACACTTTACTTATAGAGGATCAAAAATAAGCATTACATCCAACTTCTCAAAAACCATTCAAGCAAAAACAGAGTGGAGTGAAATATTTAAAATGTTGAGGAAAAAGCTACAATTATGTACTCTGTAAATTATCCTTCAAAAGTAAAGGAGAAATAAATTCTCAGACAAACAAAAATTGAGGGAATTTCTCACCAGTAACCTTGCATTGCAAAAACTTTAAAAGAAGTTCTTCAGAGAGAAGAAAAATAATATAGGTCAGAAACTCAAATCTACAAAAGAAGGAAGAGCACTGGAGAAGAAATAAGTGAAAGTAAAATAAAAACATATTTTTTTCCTTAATTGGCTTAACAGATAACAGTTTGTTCAAAATAACACTGTATTCAGTTCTGTGTGCTTATTAATATATAATATACACATATACATATAAAATTATATACATTTATATACATATATAATTATATATCATATACTTATATATAAGTGAAATGAAGGCCAGCAAAGATAAAGGGACGGGGGGAAGGAATTAGAATTATTGAGTTATTATGTTATGCACACTATCCATTAAGCAATATAGTGTTATTTGAAAATGGACTTGGAATAGTTGTAAATATATATTGCAAACTCTAGGACAAGCACTAAAAAAAAAAAAAGGTTAAAATGGAGTATAACTGACATACTAAGAAAGGAGAAAAAATAGAATCATAAAATTCTCAATTAAAACTACAAAAGGAAAAATAGGTAGGAAATACAAGGCAAGAAATAGAAAACAGTGATGAATATGACAGACTCAATTCAACAATACCAATAATCACTTGAATGGCAGTGGTGTTAATAAACCAGTTTATAAAAAGAAGGCATCAAAGTAGATCAGAAGGTAAGACCCTATCATACAATGTCTACAAGAAATCCCCTTTAAATATAAAGACACACATAAATTAAAAAGAAAGCAGGAGTGGCTATACTAATTTTAGACAGAGCAGACTTCAATACAAGGAAAGTTATCAGGGATAAAGAGAACATTACACAACAATAAAGGGGTCAATTATTTAAGAAGACATAACAATCAAAGTCTGTGTGCCTAAAAACAGACAGTAAAAAGTATGTCAGGCAAAAACTGATAGCATTGCAAGAAAGAATAAATGAATCCACTATCATAGTTGTACACCTCAACACCCCTCCTGCAGAAATGGATAGATCCAGCAAGCAGAAAATCAGAAATGACACAGCTGAACTCAACAACAAAATCAATCAACTGGATATAATCGACATCTATAGACTATTTCATTCCAACAACAACAGAACACACACAGTCTTCTCAAGTTCACATGGAACATTCAAAATATTACTGTCCAAAATAGGACAAATACTGAGCAATAAAACATACCTTAACATTTTAAACAAATAGAAACCATACAATTACTGCCTTCAGACAAAAAATGAAATTAAACTAGACATCAATAACAGGAGGATAACTGGAAAATCCTAAAACATTGGGAGATTTAACAACACACATTTAAATAACAAATGGGTGAAACAAGAAATCTCAAGAGAAACTTTTAAATATTCAAACAAAATTAAGAGTCTCATGATCTACTGACCAAGATAGTCAGGCAACTTGTACTGAATTAAAATGAAAGCACAACCTATCAAAATGTGTGGGATGCAGTGAAAACAGTGCTTAGAGGAAATTTTACAGTATTCATTGCATATACCAGAAATCAAGAAAGACCTAAAATCAATCATTTAAGCTTCCACCTTAGAAGCTAGAAAAAAGGAATGGCAAATTAAATCTAAATTAAGCAGAAAAAAAAAGAAATAATAACAATTAAGAGTTGAAATCAATGAAATTGAGCACAGGAAAATCATGTTGGGATCAAGACGGCAGAATGGGATGACCATGAGTAAAACTACAATTACACAAACACACCAAAATTATAATTGTATATACAACAACTATCACTGAGAATGACCTGAAGACTAGCAGAACAGGTTTTCTACAACTAAGGATATAAAGAAAAGGACACATTGGGACAGGTATGAGGGGAAGAGACGAGGTCTAGTCAGAACCCATAACCACAATGTAGCAACTGGGAGGGATGTCACCACTGTGAGGTCCCCCCTGAAGAGTAGGCTATACTAGCCCCATATCCTGCTCCTCTGCACAGGGGACCTGCACCAGGACGACATTTGACTCTGAAAACCAGCAGGGCTTTCATCTGGAAGAGTTGAAGGGCTGTGGGAAACCAATACCCCACTCTTGAACGGCCCATGCACAAACTCACTTGTTTCAAGTCATAGTGCAGAGAAGCAGTTTGAAAAGTGCCTGGGTCATATGAGAAGTGGATTCTTTTTACAAATTTTAGGGCATATGACAAATGTGATGGAATTTCCTCCAGGCAAGGAAGCACTGGTGGGTGCCATGTTTTTCTTCTCCTTCCCCCTAGCTGGCCTGGCACTGGCAGGCCAGCTAAAAACATATGGAACTTAAATGGATAGTCAGTAAGAACGGTGGACTTTTGAAACAGAAAGACACACAGCATGACCTCAGGGTAAAAGGAATTGGTGTGAAGGAGGAGATCCCTAGGATTATAGAGCTTACATGTCAGGATGTGAAAATTCAAGTGTAATTTATGACAGTAAGTAAGAAAGAGGTCCAAGTGTAGAATAATTTTTTAACTGTTTGTACAAGCATGGACTGGTATGAGTGTCTGGGGGTCCTCTCTCAATTCTGCTGTGGCATTCTCAGCCATCATACTCCTGCATGCCTGTCCCTCATGTTGTAACTTGCGGCTCTCCTGCCCTTTGCCAAGCCACCAAGTCACCTCATTATTCAGTGAAGACCCCAGTCCCTAGAGGATTTTTCTCATTTCTTCTCTGTCCACAGAGTTCAGCAAAAACTCATGTGCTCTTAACTCAGGGAATTTTTCTCAGCAATCCTGCCCCTAGCCCAGCTGTAGTGGCCTCTGTCATGTATTCCATGACACACAAAATTCAGACGTTTTCCTGCAGAAATTTTTCTCTCACTCCTGCCCTGCCTTCAGCTGGTAGGAGTGGACCTGGGCCTTAAGGAGGTCACTAAGAGCTGTCCTGCTCTTACGCCTGTTCTAGGAAGCCACTGCCTTGAGGACTGGGGTACCCAGGACAGAGAGAGTTTCTCCCAGCTCTTGCTCTGGCCCCAGTATTCCATTGAGCCTTGATGAAGGCCAAAGGGAAATGGTGGTTGAGTGCAGATTCTTTTTGTGGCCAGTGCGCCCAGGGATTTTAAATCATTATGCTAGCCCCCGCTAAGTTATAAAAGTTCTTCAAAATTTCTTCTGCTTTTTCTTACCCTCATTAATGGATGCTTTCTTCTCTTCCATTGGGGTTAAAAGAAGCTTTGGGTCTCTCCTAGGAAGGCTTCTCATTACTTGATTTTGTTCATATAGGTTTCTTTGTGTCCTCAGGTTTCTGAAGGATTTTAACAAACTGTGATTTTGTAAGTTATCTTACTTTCCTTGTTGATACAAGGGGAGTATAAGATACTTTCTTTTTCCTAAGCAGTGGTAGAAACATTCAGTGGAGGATAATTTTTAATACCAAGATAATGATATATTCAAAACAAACATAGCAGGCCTGCTGAGGGTAAGGAAAGTATTACCGTACCCCCATAACCAGGAAGAGTTTTTTAAATAAGTTTGTTGATTATCGGGGAGATCCAGGCCTAGATAAGTCTTTATAACTATCAGTTTCCAGATTCTGCCCATTGCTATGGAACTTTGTAAAGTCCCTGAGCCGAAGATGCTTTCATGTTAGCTTTCAATTAGCACTACATGCATAGGAATATTTCATAAACTTCTTGAAGAACTCTAAGTAATATATTCAAGAATAATTCTGGAAAACATGTATCACAGCATACCAAAAACGCTTGTGATTTTTAAAGTTATTTCTGTATAAGCTGCTTCAAAAATAAGAGCTAAAATCACTTAGGAGCAAAATTTAAATTGGAACAATTATGCACTGGCCTGGTGATGCTACATATGGAATTGGAATGTTGAATATTTCTAAGGTCAGAAATGAGAAAGATAATACTTAACTATATCTGATGTTGAAATTAATATTGCAGAAATTTGCGCTATCTGATATTTGCTATGGATTCTTTCTGCTGCCTACTGGCTGAAGATAATAAAAGCCAAGCCTCATATACTGCTTCAATGTGCCAGGCGCTATTCTAATCACTTTACCTGATTTAGAATAACTTCTCATTTTAGTCTGCCAAACAATCCAGTGAAGTGACTACTGTTATTACTACCATTTTACAGGTGGGGAAATTGAAGAACAAAAGTTAATTAATGATCAAGTTCACACAACTATATAGAGGTAGAGTCAGTCAGCCTAGCTATGGAGTCTGTATTTTCCCATTATGTTCGATTACAAAATCAGATAGCAAAGTTACACTCCAAACTACACCTATAAATTACAGATTAAAACAGTATAATTTTATAAGATTTTGATTTTTATGTGTGAAATGCAAGTTCTGCAGCTATAAATTTAAACATATTTGGGAACATAATCATTGATTTTCTCTAAAATGAATTTATCAAATGTCATATTATTCAATACAGTTATCATTTTTGTTCATAAAACATTTTCTATGCATTTTTGTTGTATAATTCCTAAATTTACTTGAAATCAGAATATTTTAATTTTCTTGCCCTCAAGGCTGTACTTAGGGTTCACTTAAACACACAAAGAAACAGAAAAGTCAATGTAAAACCACGTATTAATTTAAAATAGTATATTTTTATCATTTTAGCAGTGGTATTAGAAATGTTCTAAATAGTCCTACATAGATATGTGGTAGTTTCTTTATTTCTATAAATGACTTAATCCTCCCACTGAGTACATCTATCATTTAACAATATCTCAGCTTTTCTCAGCTTTAAAATACATTCTCATTTAAAGTTACACAAAGATTAAGAGGAAGGATGGGGATCAGATCTGCCCTTCCTCTACTCTTTGTTGCCATGTGAGTCTCATGTTGAATCTGATTCTCGTTCTGGACTCTGCTGAGGCACGGTTGGTCTGTTCTCAGGGAGAGTGCCAGCTGGTGTTCACTGAGGTGGTTAGTACGCTCCCATCTCTGGGAATACTACTGGTTTCTGCTCCTAAGTATGTGGCTGGGGAACTAACAGTCTGCTTTTAGGAATCCTGCTCCCGCCTCATCATTTCCTAATTCAGAATTACCTGGATCATCCCTGACCTAAGGATGATGCTCTGAGATCTGACTGCGACTTTTTAATCTAGACCAGCAGTCCCAACCTGTTTGGCACCAGGGACTAGTTTCCTGGAAGACAATTTTTCCACGGACGGGGTGGGGGATGGTTCAGGTGGTAATGTGAGCGACGGGGAGCGGTGGGGAGTGGCAGATGAAGCTTACCTTTCTCGCCCGCCGCTCACCTCTCACTGAGGTTCCTCACCGCCAGGTTCCTAGGGGACCCCGGATCTAGACAGCCTGCCCTGCAGTATCTGATCAGGAGGCTATTGTGTGCCCCTTTGGCAGCACCTTTGGGAACTCTCTAGCCAGATTCTCAGCGATATGCGTTATTATGGCCTCTGCTCTGCTTCACAATCAACTAGCAGAAATGTCTCAGTTCCTTCCATGTCACAAGGAGGTGATGAAGGTTCATTTGGATAATCGTCTCCCTCTACTACGCATGCGTTTTTTCCCTCCCCAGGCTGTGTGTGTGCTGAATTATCCCGTGTGGTAGTCTCCTCCTAGAGTTCAAAACAGGGAATGTGACACTTCTGCATTTAGTTTTCCCTTCAACGTATCAGACAGACTGAGCCATGGAGGATTCTAGTTCAAAAAGCAAAGTAAAGAATGACATGGATGACCTCCTAAGTCCAACTCATTCCTCCTTCCCACAACCTACAAATATTGAAGAGTTACTTAGTACTCTTTTCTAGCAGAGATTTCCCATCCATTATATCCTGTTTTCTAATCCATCATAAATATTTTTCTAGATTATAATAAAATTAAATGTCCCCTGGGGAGTGGCTATGTATTTTTTAAGAAAAAAATTGTGTATAATTTTACAAAGGTCAAACTTGCAAGAGTTTGTTTATGCAGATTCCAAGTTCTTAAACTCTGATTTTTGCACTCTCAAACTAGTTAATAACCATCCAGTAATTCCTTAGAGGCACATGGATGCCTCTGAAAGTAAAGCAGTATGGGTCTCATATGCAAAAGGTAAAACAATAAAACAGTTTTAATTTCCAAAATATTATTTTGTTCATTCTCTAAAGAACCGCATATTTGTTGAAAGATAGTTTTCTACTGCTATGGTCAGCATTTTCTAACACCAGACTGAAGAGTAACAGAGAAGTATAAGCAACTTCAATGACTCTCTCTAGAAAGCCTTATTAAAGAAAAATACCCCACAGCTGTCACCATCATGAAATCTCAACAGAAGTAATATTTTTCTTTTCCGTTACAGTAGAATAAGATTTTTACCTAAAATAAATTACACAAAACCAGATTAAAAGATATTTAATATAAAATAAATTAATTTTACTTCAGTTAGTAAGAAGGGTCAGATTAATATCACATAAAATTAGTCTTTTGTCAGCAGAAGCATTCTCATTGATAGTCATTACATTTGCTTTAAATAGAGTAATATTAACATTTGGTTTATACTACACTTGGTTTATAAGCATTTGCCCTTGAAGAAATCCCTGGCAGTGATGGATATACACTAAAATCACTCCACCTCTACCTAGAGTATCTGTGGAACCTCTATGTTGATGGAATTAAAGGTACAGCTTTCTAAGAGGAGTCCCTTCTTCCTCTAACCACAGAAGGAGGCTTAGTATCTTAACAGTTGGTATTAAATAGTATGAGACTTTCTTTCAGCTGAGTTTTTGTGGGGTAGGTGAGGTGGTCAGTTTCCAAGGCTTCAGAGAAGAAGGTATTTAACAATAGCACAATGGGTAAAAAATAATAATTTGAGATAAGAAGGGAGATCTAGAGAGATGGCAAGAGGTTGTGACTGATGTGGGATCTCACATGACATTAAAATACCTAAGTTACTAAATATAAATAATATTTTGTATGAGTATACTATAAAAACTAAAAAAAAACAGAGAAAAAGAAGTCACAGTTTCTCATGCTCTTTTTTCAAAAATCCACTTCTCTGACCAGAATTACTCATTATCAAAAAGAACAAGAGGATTCTTCAAAACATTTACACACACACACACTGGCACACATACATATAGCATTGGGTTTCTGTTGAATATGCTTTTTTCTTTAAAATAAAAAAGGTCACATTTTCCTACTGTTCTGAAAATTATTTACTAACATAATGATATAATCTCTATATCAATATTGATACATATAACTTCAACACATTATTTTTAATATCACATAATATACCATAGAATGATTATACCATAATTTATTTAACTTTTCCCACATTAGGGAGTATTTAGGTTTTTGTAAGGTGTGGATCAGTTACAGATTACAAAATCTATTCTAGGCCATTTAATGAGAAGGAGATTTAATTCACTGAATTATACCCTTACAGTTTCTTTGGAAGTGCACCAGAGAAATAGCAAGACGTTGTACTAATTTCCCAGAGTGTTGGCTCCATGGCTACACTAAATCTAGGCTAACATGTGGAGTAAAAAGTCAGGAACGAAAACATGATGACTTACCCCTTGCCTATCAATATCCATTAAGCTAGCAATCAGCCAGTTGAAACAATATTTGCATGGACAAAGAAAATACTAAACACTTCTAGGATTATACTTGGGAGCAGAGCTGTACACGTGGCCTCTCTTTTGCCTTCTAAGTCATGGGCAGGTGTATCTTCTAGGTGGAATCAAGCGTTGATTTCTTTCTCCTCAAATATTAGGGTTTTTTTCTTTGCTGTCTTTCCTTAGTTTTATTGACTCTTATCTCTGATGAATGAGTGCTCCCCAAGGGATTGTAACAAAAGGGTCGCACTGTGGTCTCAGCAGAATATGAGCTAGTCTGACTTCTGGATACCATAACTCTGTATCCTTCTAGGGTTGTAAATTATCTGGGAGCTCTGTTCTGATGCTGAAGTCCTAGCACTGAGAGCGGCCACTCCACTAAGCGCCAGTACAGTACATCCACTAGCTGGATGGCTAACGTCAGAATCAGAGGCTCCCTTTCCTATCTCGTCCTGTCTGTGCTGTTATCTGGAACTACTCTGGGCTCTTTTCTGCTTCTTTCCAAACCCCAATACTTACATTCAGAGCCCTTTTCAGACAGTAGTTCACATTTTGAAAGCAATTTTCAAAATTTAAACTCAGCCTACCAGAAGTGCTGCTTACAGCTCATGATAAGGTGAGTACAAGTACCCATTTGTCCTTAATGTAACCCTAATTAATTATTTTGACATTTGATCCTGAACCTCCAGGTTCTTTTTATGTATGTTGTCTCTGAACTTGAATATTTTTGGAATTGCTTTTACCTCTGTAGTAGTTTCTCGGTGACCTTGCTTTGACCTGAACTTTTCTCCACTTTTTTTTTTCCCCTCCAGCAATATGATTCCACTTGCTTTCTAGTCTCCAAGAGTCTTTCTCCTGCCGATGACACACTTCTTCTAAGTTTCCAGACCTACTACAAATTTATTCTGTTGTTTTATGACAGTTCTGTAATCTTTTAGATTTTCTTAGTGTAAAAGGTAGAAATATAGGACATTACTCTCTCTTGTTATAATTTCCAATTTGCGTTCCTATTTATAACACGTTCATGTTATCATTCATGTTTTAAATGCTATATTAAAACAAAGTAGCAAAGTATGAAGTTAACAAGGTAAATTATAATTTTCAATGGGGGGACTCACACCTAGTAGAAGCCCTAAATCCACTGGGCACCTAATAAGCAATTAGTGGAATCTTCCTCTTTAATTGAATTCTGATTATCAATTCATGTTATTAAAATGTGGTAGAGAAACTAGTCCAGTCTTCTTCTGTTCAAAAATGAGTAAACCATCAATCAGGAAGTGAAACTACTTGCATGAGCATATTTACTGAGATTTTCCAGGGTCAGGATTGCAATATGGCCCTTTTAGTCTTAGCCCACGGTTTACTTCTAGTTTTAAATCACTATTTCACTACCTCTTGATTATTGGGGAGATAAGCTGCTGTACGTGAGAGCATGGAAAATTAAGTTTTAAAGAAAATTAATTTTAAAATGGACAAATATTCTTTTTTTCAGAATTTATATATATACACAAATATATATATTCTTATATAATAACATAATAATGTATTATACATTTCATATACTATATATTTTATATTATGTAGTTAAATATATTCCTTTTTACAATTGTATAGACAAATTCAGTGTTTCTTCAACTGAATAAATCTAAAAATACAGACACTTGGCTAAAACTACTATTTTTCTCTGCCTTTAGAACCTGAGTTTCAATTAATGGCTATCATTTAATTATTTATGATGAATAGCCTTGAGAATAAAGAAATTCAATTAAAGGAACAAATGAATAGAGATAAAGGAAAAGAAGTCCTTTCCCTACATTTTTTTCCACCTAAAAATCTCATTGTAAGTCAACATTGCTTTACGTGTAAAAGTAATAAAGCTTATACAATATGTTAGCCAAGCATGTATTGACTAGCTGTTTGGACCCTACTTTTGCAGTTTTTTGTTTGCTTTTTTTTTGTTTGTTTGTTTGTTTTGCGGTACGCGGGCCTCTCACTGCTGTGGCCTCTCCCGTTGCGGAGCGCTGGCTCGGGACGCACGCGCAGGCTCAGCGGCCATGGCTCACGGGCCCAGCTGCTCCGCAGCATGTGGGATCTTCCCGGACCAGGCCACGAACCCGTGTCCCCTGCATCGGCAGGCAGACTCTCAACCACTGCGCCACCAGGGAAGCCCTGCAGTAGTTTTTAAAAGTGTTCTAAATATGTCATATTTCTCTAATCCCTAAGGTAAAAATAAGTTCTTTTTGAATGTTTATCCTTCCACAGTCAGACCACTGCTTCAAAATTGTATCATTCAAATATAGATTGCTTGAGTGATATTTCAAAATAATGAAAAAAAGTTATCACTAGATCCAGCACACAAGTAACTCAGCATATATGAATTTTCAGAAATATCTAAGCTCATGTATCAGACAAGAACACATTACTCAAGGAAACAATCTTTAATGTAATGGTCATAACAACACATTATGCACGTATAATGTGCATAATGTAAAATTTTTACATTTTTTACAATTTTTACATTTTACAATTTTTCTAATTGTAAAAATTTATTTTACAATTAGAAGTGTTTTAAATTTGTTTCATATTATACCAGGCAATAAAATATATTCTTGACCAAAGAAACAGGTTATTTTCCCTAGTATCTATTATATCTTTAGGGTCATAACACACAATGTTATTTTGGAGATTCTTTAGGTCACTTAGATATGAAATTATGCATTATACATCCATTCACCCTTTAGAGAGTACCTTTTTATCACTAATGTTTTAACTAAATCCCATAAGGAATGTTGGCTAATGATATAGAGGAGATTTAATCCTCCTCCAGGTCCCCTAAACTTAGAATATAAAATATTTCTGGTAGGAGAAAAGCACTGTAATACTTTCAGATAATCAAATTTCAAGAGAGATGAACGTTTTTATTAGAAGAGCAATTGATATTTACAGGAAAAAGAGCTATTTGGGAGAAGAAATAAATTAAGTTTTCTCATAAGTTTTCTCCTAAGTTGTAAATAAACAATATAGAGGGGCTTCCCTGGTGGCGCAGTGGTTGAGATTCCGCCTGCCGATGCAGGGGACACGGGTTCGTGCCCCGGTCCGGGAAGATCCCATATGCCGCGAAGCGGCTGGGCCCGTGAGCCATGGCCGCTGAGCCTGCGCGTCCGGAGCCTGTGCTCTGCAACAGGAGAGGCCACAACAGTGAGAGGCCCGTGTACCGCCAAAAAAAAAAAAAAAAAAAAAAACAATATAGAGAACCTATATATGTTTACAAAATCAAATTACAACACTGAAATAGCTATATTTCAATAAGAGTTAATATAAAAATGTTTCACAGATGACAGTAAACCTAAAGTTTACTTCCTCAAATGTAATCTAGAGGCAAGGAAGTGTACATAGAATGTTTGGACATATGAGGACATAATTATATTAGCACCTAATTTAGCCACTAATATAGAGATCTTAAATCAGTCACCTTGAGACTTTAAAACATTTCATGATTACTATTCTAACTAGTGCAAAAATAAGATACTGCTCTATTTTATTAATCCATTTGTTTTGTCTTACATTCACTGCAGTTTTAACAAAAACTTTGCATTTCCTAAAAATATTTCAGACACATCATACAATTCTGAAAGAACGTTATACTTACCATGCTTCATTTAGAAGTAAATCTGAAAAGATTTATCGCATGCAAGTTAAATCATTACTTGAACTACCGTAAATTCTTACTAATAATACAAAACTGTTCTTAATGCCTATCTGGAAGAATACAGTGTGCCAGCTACCCAATTCTATTATTTCAAGGAAATGTAATTAAATTGGCTATCAGCTCTTTCTGCTACCATTGACTCATTTCTAATTAACACACTTGTCCCTAAAATCAAAGAAATGTTGTGGCTGAGTTCATCTTCTCATTAAGAGGATTACTGGCTTCAAACTGAGTCAAGAGTTGTGTTCTTTAATCTCCAAAGGGGGAAAAAATATGCTATCAAAATGATTTAGTATGAAGGATTCAAATTGCAATTTAAAAACGAAAACATGGGGCCTGGCAGAACTTCCACCAGTGAGCCAAATAGAAAATCACTAAAATGAACTTTTGGGACAGGAAGATTGATGAGGATCCTTACCCATCTTTTCTGTTAAAAAAAATTGGTTGCAGAAAGTATCATAATGTACCTCTCTCTTGTGATATGAATTAAAACCAAAAGAGATCTCTACATTACCAGCAATAAACTTTGAAGATGAATATCACTTATATTGAGTATATCAAAAATAAGACATAGAATGTATTCTGAAAGTGAATCTGTTGATATTTTACTTTAACAAAATTCTGAAGATTAAAGGGGTGCAAAACACCATTTCTGAAGTTATCAGTCTATAGTCTCATTAATAATATATGTTAGCAACAAAGTCAACTTTACATTCCAGTTTCAATATGATGCAGAAGCAGAGTGCAGAGGATTTTCAGAACAGTGAAAGTACTCTGTGTGATACTATAATGATACATACATGTCATTATACATTCTTCCAAATTCTTAGAATATTTAACACCAAGAGTGAATGCTAAGGCAAACTACTGACTTTGGGTGAATATGATGTGTCCATGTGGGTTAATCAATTGTGATAAATGTACCACTTTGGTGGGAGACCTTTATAACAGTGGAGGCTATGTATGTGCAGGGCAGGGGGTATATGGAAAACTCTGTACCTCCTTTTCAATTTTGCTATGAACCTAAACTACTCTAAAAAAATGAAGTCTTAAGAAAATGATGTGGACAAATATTTTATTTGTAAGTGTAATAAAGGAGATTAAGTGGTCATGAACATTTGAAGGCCCAACATTATATATGCATGTGTGTATATATGTGTATGTATGCACATACACAATTCATATATCACAAGTCATCATTGGTAAACATGGCAAACTTATTTTGGGGACTTCGTGAGTATTTTAGTATTAGACCAGTTTTGAACTCATTGGTCACCAAGAATTTACCATATCAAATCTGACAAGTTAAATCTAAAATCACTTCCCATTCCTATACAAATATTTCCACCTTTCAGGTTAAGTGGTAAAAAATAACTACTTTTGCAATTGAAGGTACCTATCAGCTACACAGAATGTAAATGTCTGGATTTAGAATTTCAGCTCTATCACTCAGTAGTTGTGTACAACTATTAAAGTAACAATGTATCTGACCTTCAGGCTTTTCATCTATAATGAGAATATATATAATAGCATCCTACTTTCAAGGTTGTTCATATTAAAAATAGCTAAAAATTATTGAGTACCACCTATGTGTATAGCACTGGGCCTTGTAGGCATTCTAAATAATTATCAAAACAATCCTCTGAAGTTATTATTAGCCCTACTTTACCAATGAAAAACCTGAGACTAATAAGATTAAGTAACTTGCTCAAAGTTAACACAGTTAGGAAGCAGCAAAGCCAAGATCTGAATCTGAGATTTTTTCCCCTCCAAAACCTATTTTCTAAACCACTAGCAAACTGAGAAAACCATAAAACTTTCTCAATGTACTGGAGGTGTTTGATTAATGTTAGTAATTATTATATCTTTCTTCCTTTACCTTAAAAACTTCTACTGATAATCTTCTGTTTAAAATAATGACAAGTCAGTGTAGCAAAGGCTTTTGTGGTAGAAGAAAAAAATAGTTCCACTAAACTTATAAAACTCTAAAGCTGCCTTACCATATAGAAGTGACTATATTTGATTGTTGATATAGGTCCTCCCAATTAACCTTTCAGTTCTTTGTAGTCAACTATATAGAACCTATTTCAAAATATACAAAAGCTCAGATAGTTGCTTTTACCTGTATTAGCAAAAAACAATATCTCATAAGGAATAAACTATATCAAGAAGTACATATTTTCAAAGACTATTATCCACATTGAAAATGGATTAAAATATTTTTAAATGTTTTATGCTGCTTTACCTTTTAAATCATATTCTACAGATCATAAAAGTCTTTAGAAAAACAATGTTCTGAATGACAGTTGTGGGAAATTATAAAGACATGTTCCTTACGTAGTATTTGGCAATATCAATTTAAGCAATGTTTAGGCACAAAGTGCTCATAATGGCTATGAGATTTGTTTTGGGCAGATGAGTGATTCAGAGGAAGTTGTGATCAAAGACAGAATTACTCAGACCTATATGGCTGAGAAAATAGAAGCAGTACAATAAGCTATGATTTAGTTATAAAGGTAGGTATATGTAATGTCATTTACTCCTTAAAACCAGAGATTTTTGTCTCCCCCCCTTCATTGCTTTATTCCAAATACCTATACAATGTAAATGCTCAATAAATATTTGTTAAATGACTTTATTAAACAAATACCTAGCTGAGTATCTAACTTAGGAAACAATTACAGATATGAATGAACATTGCAGGTGTCTTATCAGGAGTATTGTAGGAAAGAAACTCTGGAATATCTGGAAAGAGGGTAATTATGAATTGCTGATGGAATCACAGGTCATAAAATTGAGTAAAACTTGTTTTCCTAGTATTTGCAATCCCATCTGGCTTCAAGATTCTGGAATCTCTTGCTCCTAGGGAAAACTTATAATGGAATCAAGGAAGTAAGACATAGGCTAAGATGACACTGTGACAGGAAAATATTCCACATATACCTCCCACATTCACACCTGTCTCCTTAGAATTCAGAGATTTTGAGATGTATCTTGGCAGGGGTCAATAATCAAAGGCTCCAATCCAAAGAACAGGAAATTCGATAGTGACAACTGGTCATCTGACATTGAATTTGGGCCCAGAAACAATAAATAATTTGAGGGACATAACTCTACTAGAGATGTAAAAGCAATATTGTGATAACTGATATAAAGTTAAGGATGAGATAGAAGAAGGTATATTTGGGTGTAATAAACATTTTTGTGTTAATGTTGTAAAAGCCATGGAAGAACGTGCAGAGCATAGGGCAAAGACGGAACCTGGGGAATAGTAATATTTGGAGGAGCAGTGGAATAAAGGAAGCCGCTCAAGATAAGTAAGAGAAATCCAAAGGAGAACCAAGAAACTCTGGATTGGAGAAACCAAAAAACATAAGAGTTTCAAAACATAGCTTAGATACTGACTTCTAGGTTCAAATAATGGCAGAGTAGCTTATATCACACTAACCCTCATGTTGGTAAAAATTATGGACTTTGGAATAAAAATGCATATACAATTTAAAAGCACTGGGAAGCAACCAAATGCAGGCTAAAAGTGGAGCAGATAAAAACACTGAAAGAAAGTAAACATCAGTGAGATCCACATTGACTAGGGTTTTACTCTTAGGGCACCCTCAGTACACACAGCACTAAAAGAATAGAGATCATGCAGAAAACAGCCATCTACCTAAGCTGGAGAGTCCTAGGTGGTGTTTAGGACTGCCAGAAGAGATGAAAATCTAGGGGAAAAAATGCAATAAAGGAAAGAATTACAAAAGACAGGCTGCAAAAATATGTTGGCAAATTCCTCTCAAATCTCTGCCTGATTTCTGGTCTATATTGTGACGGGGAGACTTCCAATAAGCCAGGGTAAAAACTACAGCAAATAACCTAAAAGAACTGATTAGAGATTTCAGTAGTTGCCCAATGGTTAGAAAATGATGTTTGGAGTTCAAGTTCTGCCAGTTTGGATGGGCTTGTTAATTATCTCAAACTTTCCACTGAAACCCCAGAAAGAATACATCCTAGAAACAAGGGCGATACTAAAATAGATCTGCCCCAACAAAGACTAAAACCATGCCTCCAAAAAGAAAGTAGACCACCATTAATATAACCATCTGCTAAAATAAAGCCAGGTACTCTTTAGAGAAAGAGAAAATAAACTGACTTCCACAAATTATAATAATGAGCAGAGATTCAAGTGTTAATAGACTTGTGAAGAGAAGGGAACATATAACCCATAGTAAAAATAATGGGTAAACAGAAATAGGCCCCATAAATGACTTCAATTAAATGAACTATTTTATTTTATTTTATATTGGCCGTGCCACGCAGCTTGTTGGACCTTCGTTCCCTGACTAGGGATTGAACCCGGGCCCTGGCAGCGAGAGCACGGAGTCCTAACCATTGGACCACCAGGGAATTCCCAAAGGACTTTAAAATAACCCTATTGATTATGTTAAAGGATCTGAAGAAAAATACAGGCTTAATTGTTAAAAAAATTGGGAATTGCAGGAGATGTACAAAAACTCTAAAAATAACCAGATGCAAGACTAGGATATAAAATGTAATATGTACAATCAAAAATTTATCACATGGGATTAAGAGTAGATTGGAAGCTACAGAGTAATGGATCATTGAACCTGTAGCAGGTCAATAGAAATTATCTGAGATGGCCGAAGACTAAGACGCGGAGATCACTTTCCTCCCCACAGATACACCAGAAATACATCTACACATGGAACAACTCCTACAGAACACCTACTTAACGCTGGCAGAAGACCTCACACCTCCCAAAAGGCAAGAAACTCCCCACGTACCTGGGTAGGGCAAAAGATAAAAGAAAGAACGGAGACAAAAGAATAGGGACGGGACCTGCACCAGTGGGAGGGAGCCGTGAAGGAGGAAAGGTTCCCACACACTAGGAAGCCCCTTAGCTGGCGGAGAGTGCGAGTAGCGGAGGGGGAAACTTCGGAGCCTCGGAGGAGAGGAGAGCAACAGGGGTGCGGGGGGCAAAGCGGAGAGATTTCTGCACAGAGGATCAGGGCCGACCGGCACTCACCAGCCCGAGAGGCTTGTCTGCTCCCCGGCCAGGGCGGGCGGGGCTGGGAGCTGAGGCTCGGGCTTCGGTCGGAGTGCAGGGAGAGGACCGGGGTTGGTGGCGTGAACACAGCATGCAGGAGGCTAGTGCACCACGGCTGGCCGGGAGGGAGTCCGGGGAAAAGTCTGGACCTGCCGGAGAGGCAAGAGACTTTCTCTTCCCTCTTTGTTTCCTGGTGCGCGAGGAGAGGGGATTAAGAGCGCTGCTTAAAGGAGCTCCAGAGACGGGTGCGAGCCTCAGCTAAAAGCGCGGACCCCAGAGACCGGAAGGAGACACTAAGGCTGCTGCTGCCGCCACTAAGAAGCCGTTGTGCAAGCACAGATCACTACCACACCTCACCTCCTGGGAGCCTGTGCAGCCCGCCATCGCCAGGGTCCCGTGATCCAGGGACAACTTCCCCAGGAGAACACACGGCGAGCCTCAGGCTGGTGCAACGTCACGGAGGCCTCTGCCGCCGCAGGCTCGCCCCGCATCCACACCCCGCCCCCGCCCCGGCCTGAGTGAGCCAGAGCCCCCGAGTCAGTTGCTTCTTTAACCCCGTCCTGTCTGAGCGAAGAACAGACACCGTCCGGCGACCTACACGCAGAGGCGGGGCCAAATCCAAAGCTGAACCCCAGGAGCTGTGTGAACAATGAAGAGAAAGGGAAATCTCTCCCAGCAGCCTCAGGAAAGGTGGATTAAATCTCCACAATCAACTTGATGTACCCTGCATCTGTGGAATACCTGAATAGACAACGAATCATCCCAAATTGAGGAGGTGGACTTTGAGAGCAAGATTTATTATTTTTGCCCCTTTTCCTCTTTTTGTGAGTGTGTATGTGTATGCTTCTGTGTGAGATTATGTCTGTATAGCTTTGCTTTCACCATTTGTCCTAGGGTTCTATCCATCAATTTTTTTTACTTAAAAAATTTTTTTTCTTAATAATTATTATTTTATTTTATCTTACATTATTTCTTTTTATCCTCTTTCTTTCTTTCTTTCTACTTTTTCTCCCTTTTATTCTGAGCTGTGTGGATGAAAGGCTCTTGGTGCTGCAGCCAGGCGTCAGGGCTGTGCCTCTGAGGTGGGAGAGCCAACTTCAGGACACTGGTCCACAAGAGACCTCCCAGGTCCACATAATATCAAACGGCAACAATCTCCCAGAGATTTCCATCTCAACACCAGCACCCAGCTTCACTCAACGACCAGCAAGCTACAGTGCTGGACACCCTATACCACACAACTAGCATAGGACAGGAACACAACCCCACCCAGTAGCACAGAGGCTGCCTAAAAGTATAATAAGTCCACAGACACCCCAGAACACACCACCAGACGTGGACCTGCACACCAGAAAGACAAGATCCAGCCTCATACACCAGAACACAGGCACTAGTCCCCTCCACCAGGAAGCCTACACAACCCACTGAACCAGCTTTAGCCACTGGGTACAGACACAGAAAACAATGGGAACTACGAACCTGCAGCCTGCAAAAAGGAGACCCCAAACACAGTAAGATAAGCAAAATGAGAAGACAGAGAAACACACAGCAGATGAAGGAGTAGGATAAAAACCCATCAGACCTAACAAATGAAGAGGAAATAGGCAGTCTACCTAAAAAAGAATTCAGAAGAATGATAGTAAAGATGATCCAAAATCTTGGAAATAGAATAGACAAAATGCAAGAAACATTTAACAAGGACCTACAAGAACTAAAGATGAAACAAGCAATGAAAACACAATAAATGAAATTAAAACTACTCTAGATGGGATCAATAGCAGAATAACTGAGGCAGAAGAACGGATAAGTGACCTGGAAGATAAAATAGTGGAAATAACTACTGCAGAGCAGAATAAGGAAAAAAGAATGAAAAGAACAGAGGACAGTCTCAGAGACCTCTGAGACAACATTAAATGCACCCACATTCTAATTATAGGGGTCCCAAAAGAAGAAGAGGAAAAGAAAGGGACTGAGAAAATATTTGAAGAGATTATACATGAAAACTTCCGTAATATGGGAAAGGAAATAGTTAAGCAAGTCCAGGAAGCACAGAGAGTCCCATACAGGATAAATCCAAGGAGAAACATGCCAAGACACATATTAATCAAACTCTCAAAAATTTAATACAAAGAAAACGTATTAAAAGCAGCAAGGGAAAAATAACACACAAGAGAATCCCCATAAGGTTAACAGCTGATCTTTCAGCAGAAACTCTGCAAGCCAGAAGGGACTGGCAGGACATATTTAGAGTGATGAAGGAGAAACACCTACAACCAAGTTTACTCTACCCAGCAAGGATCTCATTTAGATTTGATGGAGAAATTAAAATCTTTACAGACAAGCAAAAGCTGAGAGAGTTCAGCACCACCAAACCAGCTTTACAACAAATGCTAAAGGAACTTCTTTCTCTAGGCAAGAAACGAAAGAGAAGGAAAAGACCTACAATAACAAACCCAAAACAATTAGGAAAATGGGAATAGGAACATACATATCGATAATTACCTTAAATGTAAATGGATTTAATGCTCCCACCAAAAGACACAGACTGGCTGAATCGATACAAAAACAAGACCCATATATATGCTGTCTACAAGAGACCCACTTCCGACCTAGGGACACATACAGACTGAAAGTGAGGGGATGGAAAAGGATATTCCATGCAAATGGAAACCAAAAGAAAGCTGGAGTAGCAATTCTCATATCAGACAAAATAGACTTTAAAATAAAGACTATTAGAAGAGACAAAGAAGGATACTACATAATGATCAAGGGATCGATCCAAGAAGAAGATATAACAATTGTAAATATTTATGCACCCAACATAGGAGCACCTCAATACATAAGGTAAATACTAACAGCCATAAAAGGGAAAATTGACAGTAACACATTCATAATAGGGGCCTTTAACACCCCACTTTCACCATGGACAGATCATCCAAAATGAAAATAAATAAGGAAACACAAGTTTTAAATGATACATTAAACAAGATGGACTTAACTGATATTTATAGGACATTCCATCCAAAAACAACAGAGTACACATTTCTCTTAAGTGCTCATGGAACATTCTCCAGGATAGATCATATTTTGGGTCACAATTCAAGCCTTGGTAAATTTAAGAAAATTGAAATTGTATCAAGTATCTTTTCTGACCACAGCGCTATGAGACTAGATATCAATTACAGGAAAAGTTCTGTAAAAAATGCAAACACATGGAGGCTAAACCATACACTACTTAATAACGAAGTGATCACTGAAGAAGTCAAAGAGGAAATCAAAAAATACCTAGAAACAAATGACAATGGAGACACGACAACCCAAAACTTATGGGTTGCAGCAAAAGCAGTTCTAAGAGGGAAGTATATAGCAATACAATCCTACCTTAAGAAACAGGAAACATCTCGAATAAACAACCTAACCTTGCACCTAAAGCAACTAGAGAAAGAAGAACAAAAAATCCCCAAAGTTAGCAGAAGGAAGGAAATCATAAAGATCAGATCAGAAATAAATGAAAAAGAAATGAAGGAAACGATAGCAAAGATCAATAAAACTAAAAGCTGGTTCTTTGAGATGATAAACAAAATTGATAAACCACTAGCCAGACTCATCAAGAAAAAAAGAGAGAAGACTCAAATCAATATAATTAGAAATGAAAAACGAGAAGTAACAACTGACACTGCAGAAATACAAAATATCTTGAGAGATTACTACAAGCAACTCTATGCCAATAAAATGGACAACCTGGAAGAAATGGACAAATTCTTAGAAATGCACAACCTGCCAAGAGTGAATCAGGAAGAAATAGAAAATATGAACAGACCAATCACAAGCACTGAAATTGAAACTGTGATTAAAAATCTTCCAACAAACAAAACCCCAGGACCAGATGGCTTCACAGGCGAATTCTATGAAACATTTAGAGAAGAGCTAACACCTATCCTTCTCAAACTCTTCCAAAATATAGCAGAGGGAGGAACACTCCCAAACTCATTCTACGAGGCCACCACCACCCTGATATGAAAACCAGACAAGGATGTCACAAAGAAAGAAAACTACAGGTCAATATCACTGATGTACATAGATGCAAAAATCCTCAATAAAATACTCGCAAACAGAATCTAACAGCACATTAAAAGGATCATACACCATGATCAAGTAGGGTTTATCCCAGGAACGCAAGGATTCTTCAATATACGCAAATCAATCAACATGATACACCATATTAACAAACTGAAGGATAAAAACCATATGATCATCTCAACAGATGCAGAGAAAGCTTTTGAAAAAATTCAACACCCATTTATGATAAAAAAAAAAAAAACCTGCAGAATGTAGGCACAGAGGGAACTTTCCTCAACATAATAAAGGCCATATATAACAAACCCACAGCCAACATCATCCTCAATGTTGAAAAACTGAAACCCTTTCCACTAAGATCAGGAACAAGAGAAGGTTGCCCACTCTCACCACTATTATTCAACATAGTTTTGGAAGTTTTAGCCACAGCAATCAGAGAAGAAAAGGAAATAAAAGGAATCCAAACCGGAAAAGAAGAAGTAAAGCTGTCACTGTTTGCAGATGGCATGATACTATACATAGAGAATCCTAAAGATGCTACCAGAAAACTACTAGAGCTAATCAATGAATTTGGTAAAGTAGCAGGATACAAAATTAATGCACAGAAATCTCTAGCATTCCTATACACTAATGATGAAAAATATGAAAGTGAAATGAAGAAAACACTCCCATTTACCACTGCAACAAAAAAAAATGAAATATCTAGGAATAAACCTACCTAAGGAGACAAAAGACCTGTATGCAGAAAATTATAAGATACTGATGAAAGAAATTAAAGATGATACAAATAGGTGGTGAGATATACCATGTTCTTGGATTGGAAGAATCAACATTGTGAAAATGACTCTACTGCCCAAAGCAATCTACAGATTCAATGCAATCCCTATCAAACTACCACTGGCATTTTTCACAGAACTAGAACAAAATATTTCACAATTTGTATGGAAACACAAAAGATTCTGAATAGCCAAAGCAATGTTGAGAATGAAAAATGGAGCTGGAGGAATCAGACTCCCTGACTTCAGACTATACTACAAAGCTACAGTAATTAAGACAGTATGCTACTGGCACAAAAACAGACACATAGATCAATGGAACAGGATAGAAAGCCCAGAGATAAACCCATGCACATATGGTCACCTTATCTTTGATAAAGGAGGCAGGAATGTACAATGGACAAAGGACAGCCTCTTCAATAAGTAGTGCTGGGAAAACTGGACAGCTACATATAAAAGAATGAAATTAGAACACTCCCTAACACCATACACAAAAATAAACTCAAAATGGATTAAAGACCTAAATGTAAGGCCAGAAACTATCAAACTCTTAGAGGAAAACATAGGCAGAACACTCTATGACATAAATCACAGCAAGATCCTTTTTGACCCACCTCCTAGAGAAATGGAAATAAAAACAAAAATAAACAAATGGGACCTAATGAAACTTCTAAGCATTGCACAGCAAAGGAAACCACAAACAAGACCAAAAGACAACCCTCAGAATGGGAGAAAATATTTGCAAATAAAACAGCTGACAAAGGATTAATCTCCAAAATTTACAAGCAGCTCTTGTAGCTCAATAACAAAAAAAACAAACAACCCAATTCAAAAATGGGCAGAAGATCTAAACAGACATTTCTCCAAAGAAGTATACAGACTGCCAACAAACACATGAAAGAATGCTCAACATCATTAATCATTAGAGATATGCAAATCAAAACTACAATGTGATATCATGTCACACCAGTCAGAACGGCCATCATCAAAAAATCTAGAAACAATAAATGCTGGAGAGGGTGTGGAGAAAAGGGAACACTCTTGCACTGCTGGTGAGAATGTGAATTGGTACAGCCGCTATAGAACAGTATGGAGGTTACTTAAAAAACTACAAAGAGAACTACCATATGACCCAGCAATCCCACATACTGAGAAAACCATAATTCAAAAAGAGTCATGTGACAAAATGTTCATTGCAACTCTATTTACAATAGCCCGGAGATGGAAACAACCTAAGTGTCCATCATCAGATGAATGGATAAAGAAAATGTGGCACATATATACAATGGAATTACTCAGCCATAAAAAGAAACAAAACTGAGCTATTTGTAATGAGGTGGATGGACCTAGAGTCTGTCATACAGAGTGAAGTCAGAAAGAGAAAGACAAACACCTTATGCTAACACAGATATATGGAATTTAAGAAAAAAAATGTCATGAAGAACCCAGGGGTAAGACAGGAATAAAGACACAGACCTACTAGAGAATGGACTTGAGGATATGGGGAGGGGGAAGGGTAAGGTGTGACAAAGTGAGAGAGTGGCACGGACATATATACACTACCAAATATAAAATAGCTAGCTAGTGGGAAGCAGCCGCATAGCACAGGGAGATCAGCTTGGTGCTTTGTGACCACCTAGAGGGGTGGGATAGGGAGGGTGGGAGGGAGAGAGACACAAGAGGGAAGAGATATGGGAACATATGTATATGTATAAATGATTCACTTTGTTATAAAGCAGAAACTAACACACCATTGTAAAGCAATTATAATCCAATAAAGGTGTAAAAAAAAAAAAAAGAAGTTATCCACAAGCAGCACCTAGTAATAGAGATTTGAGTTTCTGAATGTGTGAAGCAAACGTCAGAACTAAAGGGATAAGTATAAAAATTCATAATCATATTTCAATCATGTGTAGAGATTTTCTTTACCCCACTCTTAGTAAGTAGAAAGCAAAATATTTTAGAAGGTTTGGCTTTAGAAAATGTAACCAATACTATCAGTAAGACTTAATCATCATTCTTAGCTTCTTAAATCAAACTGTTGCTAGATTCATATTCAACTTGCTCTAAATACATGTGGAACATAAAACAAAATAGATCACGTGTAAAGCAGTAGAACATTATCAAAAAATGTCAAGGAATGTGATCATACAGATCATGTTTCTTATAACATACATGTAATATAAAATGCATAAGACATAAGACATCTCCAAATATTTATAAATTAAACAATAGTTTTAATAACTAATATATCTATATTTAAGAATAAAACTCATTGTTAAGATATAAATACTCTCCAGATTGTTACATAGATTCAATGCAATTCCAACTGACAAACTTACTTTATAGAAACTGACAAGATGATTATATATTTTATATGAAAATGCAAAAGATTTAGAAAAGCAAAACATTTTTGAAAAGGAAAAACAAATTAGAAGACTTGCAACAGCTGATCTCAAAGGCCACCGAAAATTTACAGCTATCATGACTGTGTTATTCACTTAAGGATAAACATTTAAATCAATGACTCAGAATGGAAAGTATAGTAAGCAACCCACACATATATATGATCAATTGATTTTTTACAAAAATATCAAAATAATTCAGTGGGGAAATGATAGAGTTTCCAACAAATCATGCTGGAAAAACTATAAATCCATATGGAAAAAGATTTATTTTAGCCCCTACCTCACCCATCCATAAAAATCTACCTAAAGTAGATTTATACACCTAAATGCAAAAGCTAAAACTATAGAGCATCTAGGAGACAAGAAAGAAGAGTATCTTTATAGGGATAGATAAGATTTCTTTAATAGACAAAAAAATTCTAAGCTAAAAGGTAGGACAAGTAACAGTGACAAAATTGGGACCATTAAAATTAAAACTGAGGAAGCAAAGTCAAGCCACAATGAAGAACATATATACATAAACATATGAAATATATAGAAATATAGACATATATACATATACAAATCAATAATAAAGAGAATAAATCACTCATTAAAATGGTTAGAACACTTGAACAGCACACTTAAAAAAATGAAGATGTATGAATCAACAATAAGCATAAGAAAAGTTGTTCATTGTCATCTGTCATTAGAGTAATGAAAGTTAAAACAACGAGATGCCCCTAAACACCCAATTCAGAGACTAAGATGAAAAAGACGACTGAAGAAAATACAGAATAACTTGTACTCCCTTCGTATTGCTTGTGAGGATGTAAAATGATACAAACATTTTGGAAAACTCTCTGACAATATCTTTTAAATATAATGTAAAACCACTTTATACCCCAGGAATTCCTCATGTAGACATTTACCCACTCAAAAAAGAAAATGTATATGGACAGAAAGGTTTGTCTCAGAATGTTCACCGCAGCTTTATTCATCACAGCTCAAAATTTGAAAACAAGCTTGTTCATCAATAGAAGAACGAATAAATAAATTTTGGTATATTCGTGCAATGACATATTATACTTCAATAAAAATGAAAAAAATGACTGAAGCATGGCATGCCACAAATATATCTCAAAAATATTAATTTGACCAAAATAATCCAGATACAGAAGTGTAAAGACTCTGTAATTCCATTTAAATAAAATTCAAGAACAGATAGAATTAATCTATATAATAGAAATCACAGCAATGCTTACCTGTGAGAAGATGATTGAAAATAACCATAAGAAAAACTTCTAGGGTGACAAAAATATTTTTTATCTTGACAGGAGTGGTAATTACACAGTCGTTACAAAGGTTACTTAAAGATAATTAAAACTGATGCATTTTATTTTATGGAAACTGTAGTTCTCAGGATAATATATAATGCAAAGATTATGTAGGAAAAATACTGAAAGAAGATATTTGCCTTTGGACATAACATTCAGTGGTGAACTTTGCCTGAGTACTATCCATAGCATGGTTACAATAGGAGTCAGAATACAGTAATTTAAGCACTGGGTGGCAGGTTTTATTCATGAATGAATTCATTCAACATTCATTTATCAAACCATATATTTTTTAAATAAATTTATTTATTTTTGGCTGTGTTGGGTCTTCATTCCTGTGTGTGGGGGCTTTCCCTAGTTGTGGTGAGCGGGGGTTACTCTTCGTCGTGGTGCACGGGCTTCTCATTGTGGTGGCTTCTCTTGTTGCAGAGCATGGGCTCTAGGTGTGTGGGCTTCAGTAGTTGTGGCATGCAGGCTCAGTAGTTGTGGCTCACGGGCTCTAGAGCGCAGGCTCAGTAGTTGTGGCACGCGGGCTTAGTTGCTCCACGGCATGTGGGATCTTCTGGACAAGGGCTCGAAACTGTGCCCCCTGCACTGGCAGGCGGATTCTTAACCACTGCGCCACCAGGGAAGTCCCTCAAACACTTGTTTTGATGGACACTGTTCAAGCACTGAGGATAAAGTGACCAAGAACAACAGGATTCTGACTTCACAGAATTTATATTCTAGTAGAAATAGACAATGAATGAATGAATCAATGATTGAGATAATACATTGGATTAGTTCTATAAAGTTAACTTCTATAAAGTGAAGTCATAGAAGAGAGGACAATACAGAAAAATAATAACCAACTGAAATTCAGGTAATCTTTCAGATGGCTATCTATTCTTTTGTAAACCAACTAACTTCTGAAGGCCACATTTCCTCATTTTTAAAATGAAAAGACTAATCAGGAATATCTCTAAATTATATCTCTTGTAGAATCCTGAGCTTCATTTCATATTACATTATGCACATTTCCCATAAAGATTTTTGTTTTTTCTATTTTTCCTAGAGTATATTATGAGTTGCTAAAATTAAATTAATCTGCTTTATTATTCTAAATCAACTAAATCTAATTTTAAATCAGTATATATATTTTTTTGTGTGTGGGCGGGAGGGGGGGTACATGGGCCTCTCACTGCTGTGGCCTCTCCCGTTGCGGAGCACAGGCTCCAGACGCGCAGGCTCAGCGGCCATGGCTCACGGGCCTAGCCGCTCCACGGCATGTGGGATCTTCCCGGACCGGGGAATGAACCCATGTCCCCTGCATCGGCAGGCGGACTCTCAACCACTGCGCCACCAGGGAAGTCCTAAATCATTATATTTGTTTAAAAAGATCAGGACATGTATATGTAGCAGGATAGTCTTACTTCATTTTCCCACACCAAAAACTTTAAAAACCCTCGTGTGTGTGTGTGTGTGTGTGTGTGTGTGTGTGTGAGCATAAATGCGTGATCATGTGAAGCACAATCAATTATTGGAGAGCAGCTTTCAGAAATGAAGGCTGAGTTCCAGTTCCAGGAGGATATAGTCATATCCTTGGCCCACTGGATGGAAATGATGAGTCTGTTTATACACCCAAATTCTCACAATTAACGTTATTATTTCAAAAAACAATAAGAAATAAGATGGGTCATATTTATCAGGAATTCACACATGGGAAGTTTTTGTTTTTATTTTAGTAAGTGACTAAAATAGATACCCTTTCGTGAGAATCTAAAAATCAACAATTTTGCTGTGATTTTCTTTCAAAATTGTGTTTGGGGTTTTGAAAATAATAATCCATATAATCACTGTTGAATTACAAAGGCAATTCTGCATGTGGTGTTGTCATATTAAAATGGAATAAGGTGTTAATCATCACAAGTTAGTTCATGATTACACAATAATGTAGAAAGAACTGGCAACAACAAAGCAGTAATTTAATTTTTATTTAAATTCTTATAATCCTTTATATTTTACACCATATTTTCTTTGTTTAACCTAGTTATAGATCCTCATTTGAGCTTGGAAATTGGTGGCTCAGTAAAATCCTTGCATATGTCTTAATAAATAATGGAAAATGTTTTAATACAAACATGCACACTCTGTATTTGCATGTCCTATCAGCTAGACAATTATGATTGAACTTGACAGCCCCTATTGCTTGCTAATTAGTATTTAAACCAGAATTTTATTATCTTCATGCTCTCAATGCCTGTATGGGCGTGTTGTTGACAAAGTAAGTTCCCAACATCTTATAAAGAGGTGGCCAACTCGAACAATGTATTATGATGCATTAAACAAGTTTACTTCAACACATCTGAGTGTTTTAATAAATAATGACATTTTATACAATAAAGAATAGGTAGGAAATTATAAATAAGTTTGAATTTGCTGCTTATTTCATGACTGAAATAATTGTTATAGAACAAATATAAATAGCATCAATTTGTATTTAACATATGAATACTGGTTCTCAAGGATGGCATAGTGTTTCACCGTTCCCTAATTAACCAACAATAGTGCTTCTGAGAGCAGATGAGAGCATAGCTACTATGCTTTTTCCCAGAGACTCAGGCAATGAAAAACAAAATATGTTTAATGGTTGAAGATAATTTTCTGACTGCAATAATGGGCCAAAATATAGTAAACTTAACAGTAAAAATTAATACTAGATGCACCAAAAGTGGTTTAATATCAGTGGTATCCCTTCTTTTTTTGATTGAAAGATACCTTGATAGTTTCATTTAAAAAAAGAAATTATTCCTACTCCATCTCATTTTCATTCTTTCCCTTCTTCTTTCCCTACCTCCCCTCAGCAAAATGCAAATTGAAATAAAATGTTTTCATTGTGCCAGAAGAATACTTCCTACACAAGATAAAATTTAAACCCAATCTTTACAAAGATCAGCTATCTCCCTCGTTCATACAGAAAAATGAATGACCACCTTCTGAAAAATTGAAGTAGATTGAAAATGTGCTAGTTAATTAAAGAGTAAAGTTCAATTCTGCTCAAACACTGAATTTTAATAAAAGAATTCTCGTGATTGGAATAAAAAAATCGATACTGTGTATTTGACCTGGAAATGCACGTATTATCCTAGACACACAGTCAATTCTGAAATTCTCTTTTAATGGAAATGCATAATAAAAATGCTTTCTCATAAGAGTGTTTAAGTGGAATCCATGCCTCCATCCCAGCTCTGGTTTATCCAGCATAGGCTGTGCAAAGTAATTATGAGATTTTCCAATATGCCTGGAGTTGACTGAATTCAAGTCACACATCTTCCTGTGAACTCTAAATAATGTGTTATCACAGACAAGACCCAGGTCCCTAAACCAGGACAAGGATAAGAAATGCATTTTAAAATATTAAGATTCTCCAAGCAAAATCATATATAGTAAAATCTGCTATTTTCCTTTTTGTATTCTGCTGCCAAAGTTTCCAAGACTTTGACACTCTTTACTGCATCCTATAGAAGACTTGGAAAACAAAAGCAGCATTCACTCAACAAACATTTTAGCAGTGTTTACCAGGTGCTATTAATTGTGATTGTGAGAAGTGCTGGAAACACAGCAATGATGAAGACGAAGAGGAATCTTGTCCTCAGAGAGCGTACTTAGGAATATGTGAGACAGAATATAATGGAATAAAGAAATAGGTACAGTAATAGTGGGCTGTGAGAACTAGTAAAAAGAAAACTACCATAATAATAAAAGAGAAATCACAGATTTGGAAGTATTTAAGGAGGGAAAAGCCAATCTATGAAGGCAATATCTTAAATGAAACCTGAGGATAAGAAAGAGACAAAGAGTGTTCTTGAAAGAAGGAAAGTACGTGTAAAGTCCTAAGCTGAGAAGCCAGTGAGAACCAAGAATTCCCCTCTGTATATAATAAATCTGAAAAGTTTATAAAATGTCCAAGTGAGAATGCTATAAGCAGTTGGATAAAAAAAGTACAGTTCAGCAAAGAGATTTGTGCTTGATATATACATTTGAGAGTCATTACCATATGAACTATTTAAAAACATGGAGCAGGATGGGATGCAGAACATGAGGCATGATACATTCCATAATTTAGTGATCTGATGGGGAAAAGAAAGCTGCAAAAAGAGTCTGTCAAGGAGTGGCCAGTGGGGGAAAAAAAAAGAAAATGATGGAAGGTAAGGGAAAGGACTGTTTCACAAAAGCAGGTGTAAGTGATTTTGGCAGAAATTGCTATTAGGTAAAAGCTATGAGAAGAAAAGCATTTCATTGGATTGGGCAACAAGACCCTGGTGGGTTTGAGGCCTTACTGAAGTGAACTGAAGAATGAACTTAAACTTGCATTTCTAGCAGCAGAGAAGACCAGATTCCATGCCTGACCTTTCTGATGAAAACAACTCTAAGGAATCTAAAAGAAGAAAACAGTCAGATACCACATACACACACACACACACACACACACACACACACACACACACACACAAACAAACAATGCCACCAAGAGCAAGACAAACAGCAGACTAGGAATGGATTATACATGAAGTCTGTCCTATCTTCCCAATTTTTCCTTAAAACTATTCTGAAACAACAAAAATGTTTATTTTTAAAAAGAATAATAAAATTTAAAAGACACAGACTTACTAGAGAATGGACTTGAGGCTATGGGGAGGGGGAAGTGTAAATGGTGACAAAGCGATAAAGAGGCATGGACATATATACACTACCAAACGTAAGGTAGATAGCTAGTGGGAAGCAGCCGCATAGCTGGGAGATCAGCTCGGTGCTTTGTGACCGCCTGGAGGGGTGGGATAGGGAGGGTGGGAGGGAGGGAGACGCAAGCGGGAAGAGATATGGGAATATATGTATATATATAACTGATTCATTTTGTTGTGAAGCTGAAACTAACATACCATTGTAAAGCAATTATACTCCAATAAAGATGTTAAAAAAAAAAAAAAAAAAAGATGGAAAACAGTAAGGATGGGGAGCAACTGGAACTTTCCTAAGATACTGGTGGGAGCACAAATTGCTTTAGCTAGTTGGTTTAGCCACTTTGGAAAACTGGAAGTAGCTGCTAAAGCTGAACATCTGCATGTTCTATGTCCAATAATTATTCTCCTAGGGTATACCCAACAAATATGCATATGTATATTTACCAAAATATATGTACAAATAGCAGCACTATTTGTAATAGCCACACACTAGAAACTAAGTGAATGCCCGTCAGCAATAGAATAAAATGCTACTTACACACAGGAAGTACTCTTCAACTGTGGAAATGAATGAACCACAACTGGGGCAATAGCAGGGAGGAATCTTGCAGAAGAATGATAAAATGAAAGAACACAGACATAAAAGAGTCTATTTTGAATAGACTAGGCAAAACTAACCCTTGGTGTAGCAATTAGGAAAGGAACTCCTTTGGGGGAGGCTGGTTCCTGACAGAAGAGCACCAAGGGGGTTTCTCTGGTGCCAATAACATCCTGTTTCTTGATCTGGGTGCTGTTAACCTACTAATTCAGTTTGTAAAAATTCATCCTTCTGTGCACTTTTAATATTTGTACTTTTTTAGATGTGTATAATGTTTCAATTTTAAAATTGGTAATTCTTAAAAGTCAGCAGAATTAGATGTGCAAATACTTTAAAGAACGGCTATTTTCAGACCCAGAGAATTAAAAATATTGAAATATGCTTAAAGAAGTTAAAATGAAAGACTGAAAATATGAGTCAGGAACAAAAAACTGTAATAACCAAGCAGATTTTTTAAGTACCATGTAAAATTGTGGGAATATTTTTTTAAAAACTCTATAATATTATGAAGAAACTATAAAACAAACAAAAAAAAATAAAAAAACTGGAGAATTTCATAAAAGCAACTAGAGGAAAAAAATTAACTGGACCCTTGAGAAAAAAGGAAGCCAAAACACAGTGGAATACTAACTTCAGTAACATTTAGAGCCAGAGAAAATATGTTTCCATTTTCCACAAACACATTTCATTAATGATAACATTAGAGGAACAGATAGAAGGAATAGACAGAAATCTCAGATAGAAGATCTGAGATTTAAGATGGAATGATGAACTAAAACAGTGACTAAAATTAATAAATTAAATATCCACATTTAGAACTTGACAAGAAAAAAACTGTTTAATCAGCCTCTCTCTTCCAAGAAAACATAATATGTTGAGGAAAAAATGTGATAAAGAAAGGAACAGAAAAATAAAATAATCATACAAGCAAGAGCACACAGATAGTCACAAGTTGGTCAAAAAAGTCAAAAGAAAGAAATATTACATAATATTCAGAATGAAAGAGAGGTATGAGTACAGAGTTGGAAGAGATTAAAAAATAATAAGAGGGTACTGCAAACATCATAAAATAAATTTGAAAACTTAGATGAGAAGAAAATTTTGTCAAATACAGCTCACTAAATGAAGCACAGAAAAATTAGAAAGCCTAGATATTCCTATCACATTTAAAGAAGTTGAATTATTTGTCGAAAATATTCTCACAATTAAAATGTCAGGCCAAACTTTTTATTTTTTTCTGTTGAGTTTCTACCCAACATTCAAGGAAGAAAGAATTTCAACCTTACAAAAATACTTAAGAGAATAGGAAAAGAGGAAACATTCCCAGAACTCATTTTATAGGGCCAATAAAAGTTTAAAACTAAAACAAGTACAGGTTAAGAAATTAAAGCTATCAGTTAATTTTAACATTGTACATGGAAAAAATGCAAAGTGAAATATAATTAGATTGACTTTATCAGTATTTATAATGATCAATTCATCAAGACTAACTTAGGTTTATCCAAATTGATTTATCATTAGACATTTAGTGTAATCTGCTCACAATAGCAGATGAACAAATTAAAGCAAAAAAATCACATAACACCCAATATTCGGTCATAATTTTCAAAATTTTAAACTAAAAGAAAAATTAGAAAGGGGAAATTCAGTAACTGTATACATGCATGTATGTATGCACATATGAATGTACATATGTATGCATGTACTATACATGATATAAATGCGCACACACATAAACACATAGAATTTAATGATGAACAGTGGATTTGCTCCTTTGAAATAAGACATTTTATTAAAACTTCTAAATATTCTTAGTCAATGGTAGGAAAAGAGATGACTAAAAAGATTGGAATGAATGACTCGAACTGTCATTATTATGACATGTGATTGTGTATATAGAAAAGGAAAAGTAATTTACAAATAAATTATTAGAATTAAGCAACAAATTTAGCTTGTTTCTGAGATACACCATCAGCATATACAAATTCAGTTGCACTTTTGTACACAGCAGCACCACACAATAGGAAAAATATATACAAAAGATATCTTTGTAAATAATAACTATCAATATTTTAAATATATCAATTCTTCCCAAAGTAATCTAGAGATTTGCTGTAATGGCAATTCATATATAAAAGTTGTCTGTTTATTTGGTAGAACATGACAATCATGTTATTAATCATAAAATTAATATGATGTAATAAAGACTCAAGAACATCTAAGACCTAAGAGGGAGAATTTGCCTCATTGGAAATCAAGATTTTAATAAAACTGGACTAAAGGTAGTGCAATGTAGATGCCAGAATATAAAAATAAAAATTACTAGAAAAGAATAAAAAGCCCATAATCAAATCTACACATCGATAGAAACTTGATTTACAACCTAGCCTGCGTTATTGTACTTTGGTAACATGGATTTTTCAATAACTGATCTGAAACTATCGGTATCCATATGGAAAGAACAGAATTATACTCCTATCTCACATTCTAACAGAAATCAATCTCAGATAAATTAAACTTTTAAAGGTGAAAGAAAAACCTTTACTTTTAGAATAAAATATAGGAACATATGGAATCAAGATAGAAACAGATTTCTTAAAACACAAAAAGAATTTCTTAAAATACAAAAGTGAATTAAAGAAAAGTTTGATATATTTGGCTATATTAAAATTAAGAATTTATGCTGATTAAATGACACCCTGGAGAAAATTAAAACAGAAGCTACAAATTAGATATCTGCAATACATATCATTAATATTAGATTGCTATCTTAAAAATATAAAAGATTACAAGTCAATACATAAAAGCCAAATGATCCAATGTGCCAGTAGAGAAATAATGTAAACAAGCAAGTCATTGATAAGAAAAAATGTATATTGGCTACAACACTAGGATTTTTTAATAACAACAACTTTGGGGGAAAAAAAATAAAAGAATACCAAATATCAGTGAATATACAGAGCAGCAGGGATATCTAAGCAATAGTGGTGCTGGCGATGATGACCTTTCCCCCTTACATAGAGAGATGAAGAGATGGAGATACAGATGTAGAGACATATAGATTTATAGAGACAGAGATGGTAGAGATACAGATTAAATGTTTCCAGGTACTGAAAACTGTTTATCATTTCACAAAGCACATGACCTTTTAATATTGACATTTATTTAGCAAAGAATCTCACCACTACCTTGAAAATATTAACAGCCTTTAAAATTCCAACAATTATACTCGAATAAAGATGCTAAAAAAATTAGTTAAGATTCCAACAGATTAAAAAACAAATTCTTTAAAACCATCAACATTCACCTAATTGTTAAAAACTAGATGATACACAATGTCACTACTTTCTAACCGAAGTTTGAAAGCAAATAATATAACTGCTATTTATTCCAGAACTTGCTTCATAATAATATAAATGAATATTTGTGATATTGAAGCTTGTTTAATTCTACAGAACTTCTGCTTCAGTTTTCTTTCTTTAATCTAGGCTCTAAGCAAGTTTGACCATTTCAGACATTGAGATTTTCCCAAAGGTCTGACTTTGAATGGTGCTTCCAACCATATCTGAATTGTGGTGAAAGAAACTTACAGTTTAGTAAAGTCCTTGTCTATCCAGTTACATTCTCCAAAATATTTGCAGTGTGGATTACTTCTGTTTTTGTTTTGATTTATCTTTCATTTTTTCACATTTTAGTTTAGGTTTGCATCATAACTTCAGTGGTATATATTTTTCCATACAAGATTCATGGTGGTTTCTATAACCCATCATGTTTTATGGTGACAGTTAAATCTAATGATATAGAAACATTACTGTTCTCTTCTTCATAGACATCTTACAAATTAAGCTTTGCCCAATATAATCAAAGGTAAATATTACTAATAGTATTTTTGTTTAATATTTATTTATATTTTAGTCCTATCAATGCAAATGTTTCTAGATGTATTATAGTTGTATGACCATTTAAAATAGCATATTGTGCCATTATGAAGAAATAATGACTTAATAATATATTTACACATATTTTTTCACAGATACTTTATAAGCAGCAGAAATAAATATAATAATTTTTTTCTCATGAATCTGGTACATTATCTCACTGAAGCCAATGTACTGACTGATTACTGATTCCTTTGGATGGCAAGGACCTCCTGGTAATAAGTTCAAGTCTATTTTGCTGTGTGTGAATATATCAAATAAAAAAATTAAATATTGGTAAAACAATCTGGGTTCTCTTTTAGAGGTTAATGTTTTTTGAGCAGGATTATTTCATGAATATAACAGAATAACATAAACCGAAACTAATCTATACTTGTTAAACACTTACTGTGTGCCAGGCAGTGTTCCACACTTTACAAGCAGTAACTCATTTAATCACAACAGCAACATGACACCTTCATTTTAGAGATGATGAAACTGAGGCACAGAAAAAATGATGTAATTCAGCCATGTTAGCACAATTTGTAAATGGCAGAGCTGGAATGGGACTGTAAGAAATTTTGCCCCTGAGTCCAGACTCTTAAGTATTATGTCTTATCTCAAATGAAATTAAGATTTTCAATAAATAAATATGAAGATTTTAACAAATGCATTTCCATTAAAAAAAAAACTTGTATTGCACAGCAAGGATCTAGATCTAGTAATCTTAAGTGCTGACATCTGCTATTATGCAAAAAAAATTCATAAGTTTTGGTGGTCAGGGTAGGCTGGGAAAAGCAGGCAGATTTGTGTGTGTGTGTTTGTGTTTGTGTGTGTGTGTGTTTGCACACTCACATATATGCACGCATGTGCAAAAGCACAATGGTAGATTGACTGGAGTTAAACTTGCCCCTGAAATTGACCAGAAATCAGCTCAGTCAGGCAAAAATGGCACATCTGGCAGGCAAAATACATAGTCAGAATCAAAAATATCAATTCAGAAAAACAGGGCCGTTCATGCAAACAGTTTAAACCGAGCAACAGAAAATTGGGTAACCAAACTATGCAGTGACTCAAAGTGTCAGGCAAGTACCAGGACGCCTGAAATGGGATTTAGGATTCTCTGAAGGATGGCTGTCACTGAGCAACAGAGAAAGAAAAGTTGTACAGTCAAGAAGAAAGACAGGAATGTAGAGCAAGTAATCAGGTACCAAAAATAAGGTACAAGTTAGGGACAATCTCTCAGAATGATTGCCGGGACAGAGGTAAGAAGAAAATCTCTGATTTAATATTCAGTCATCTGTATATTAAACTAGAGCTTTTCCAATAACAGTTTCCTAAGTTCAATACTTTTTCTGAGCCTGATGATTTGGTTAAATGAATTTAAATGCAGATAAATCATAATTAGATAAATCATAATTATAAAAATAAGTGCCATACATTTATCATTTTCTGGGCAGAACAATGTGTGAAGTCCTTTACTTATACCTCTGACTATATTCTCAAAGCAACTCTGTTTAGGTTATTATGATGCCAAAGGTAACAGAGTAAATAAGAAAACTGTGATTCAGATCCAGAAACGTAGTTCCTCTTATAAAGAAGGTAGAAGAGGAAGATTTTTGGCTAAGAGCACTTTCTAACTAGAGAATCAGTGAGTATTTCATTGAAACGGTGTTAGGTGTTTTCTGTATCATATCTAATTTAATCCTAACAATGGTTCTATGGCATAAATATGGATATACCTTTCCCTACATAACTCAATTAAACTTATTTTTCACACAAGGAATCAACGTAATATTGACATGCTATCAACAACACACAAATATTACTGATCTAGTAGTGTTATCTACATGGAGATAGAAAAAAACAAAAGCTCTAGGCCTTCACACGGATTTAACAGAATAGTGGACATTTAATTTAGTTCTCTCTGACATCACATTTTTTTCCTTGAACGATCTGATTAAGTGATAAAAAAAGAAAACTCAGACATGAACCTTTTTGTTATCCCTTCCGTAAGAGGTAATTGAGTTACCTCTGAAGCCTCATATAAGTATACTTTCATAAGCAATATTAATCTACAGTTACAATTAAAACAGTATCAAAACTTATTTTCCAAATAAAATGCAATTTTACCAAATTAAAGATGAGTGTTTGGGGGACTTTCCTGGCCATCCAGTGGTTAAGACTCCCTGCTTCCACTGCAGGAAGCATGGGTTCAATCCCTAGTTGGGGAACTAAGATCCCCATGCCACGAAGAGCAGACAAAAAGACAAAACAACCACAAAATACGAGAGTTTCTTTTCACCTCAGAGTCAGTCATGTGCTTGGAGGACATACTTATTCTGGAATTTCATATATAGATTGCTTACCTTGGAATAGGAAATTACAAGATCTGGAAAGGTGTAAGGAAGAGAGAAATATCCGAACTTCCATATGATAAAGGGTAATGAGCTCTACTGGGCAAACTTGTAAAAGGCAGAAGATTGCTGAGTCTACCCTCTCACCAGTGTGCTTTGCTTGGACCTTCTCAAACATCCCAGAGACTTTCTGCAAAGTCTTCAAGACTCCCAGACCCATACTGCTTGCCTCCATCTGTGCTGTAACAATATCAACCTCTGTTAGAGAAAGTGATGTACACTACAGTGGTCTGATTTGTGACTGCATTTTCTCTAAGGTTGAAGAATACAATCAGAACTAGTACTGCTTAGCATAATAGTTGCTACCGAGTGCAAAAATAAACTAAAATGGAGAGGGCAGACAGCAGAAGGAAGAAAAACTACAGTCCTGCAGCCTGTGGAACAAAAACCACATTCAGAGAAAGGCAGACAAGATGAAAAGGCAGAGGGCTATGTACCAGATGAAGGAACAAGATAAAACCCCAGAAAAACAACTAAGTGAAGTGGAGACAGGCAACTTTCCAGAAAAAGAATTCAGGATAATGAAAGTGAAGATGATCCAGGACCCTGGAAAAAAAATGGAGGCAAAGATCGAGAAGAGGCAAGAAATGTTTAACAAAGACCTAGAAGAAATAAAGAACAAACAAACAGAGATGAACAGTACAATAACTGAAGTGAAAAATGCACTAGAAAGAATCAATAGCAGAATAACTGAGGCAGAACGGATAAGTGATCTGGAAGACAGAATGGTGGAATTCACTGCTGTGGAACAGAATAAAGAAAAAAAGAATGAAAAGAAATGAAGACAGCCTAAGAGACGTCTGGGACAACAGTAAATGCAAAATCATTCGCATTATAGGGTTCTCAGAAGCAGAAGAGAGAAAGGACCTGAGAAAATATTTGAAGAGATTATAGTCGAAAACTTCCATAACATGGGAAAGGAAATAGCCACCCAAATCCAGGAAGTGCAGAGAGTCCCATACAGGATAAACCCAAGGAGAAACATGCTGAGACACATAGTAATCATATTGGAAAAATTAAAGACAAAGAAAAATTATTAAAAGCAACAAGGGAAAAATGACAAATAACGTAAAAGGGAACTCCCATAAGGTTAACAGCTGATTTCTCAGCAGGGAGTGGCATGACATATTTAAAGTGATGAAAAGGAAGAACTTACAACCAAGATTACGCTACCTGGCAAGGATCTCATCCAGATTCGATGGAGAAATCAAAACCTTTACACACAAGCAAAAGCTATGAGAATTCAGCACCACCAAACCAGCTCTACAACAAATGCTAAAGGAACTTCTCCAACTGGGAAACACAAGAGATGCAAAGGACCTCTAAAAACAAACCCAAAACAATTAAGAAAATGGTAATAGGAACATACATATGGATAATTACCTTAAACATGAATGGATTAAATGCTCCAAACAAAAGACACAGGCTCTCTGAATGGATACAAAAACAAGACACATATATATGCTGTCTACAAGAGACCCACTTCAGACTTAGGGACACATACAGACTGAAAGTGATGGGATGGAAAAAGATATTCCATGCAAATGGAAATCAAAAGAAAGCTGGAGTAGCAATACTCAGATAAAATAGACTTTAAAATAAAGAATGTTACAAGAGACAAGGAAGGACACTACATAATGATCAAGGGATCAATCCAAGAAGAAGATATAACAATTATAAATATATATGCACCCAACATAGGAGCACCTCAATACATAAGGTAACTGCTAACAGCTATAAAAGAGGATATCGACAGTAACACAGAAATAGGGGGGGACTTTAATACCTCACTAACACCAACGGATAGACCATCCAAACAGAAAATTAATAAGGAAACACAAGCTTTAAATGATACAATAGACCAGAAAGATTTAATTGATATTTATAGGACATTCCATCCGAAAACACCAGATTACACTTTCTTCTCAAGTGCACAAGGAACATTCTCCAGGACAGACCACAACTTGGGTCACAAATCAAGCCTCAGTAAATTTCAGAAAATTGAAATCATATCAAGCATCTTTTCTCACCACAACACTATGAGATATCAATTACAGGGAAAAAACTGTAAAAAACACAAACACATGGAGGCTAAACAATACATTACTAAATAACGAAGAAATCACTGAAGAAATCAAAGAGGAAATCAAAAAATACCTAGAGGCAAATGATAAAGAAAACACGACGATCCAAAACCTATGGGATTCAGCAAAAGCAGTTCTAAGAGGGAAGTTTATATAGCAATACAATCCTACCTCAAGAAACAACAAACATCTCAAATAAACAACTTAAACTTACAACTAAAGGAACTAGACAAAGAAGAATAAACAAAACCCAAAGTTAGTAGAAGGAAAGAAATCATAAAGATCAGAGCAGAAATAAATGAAACAGAAACAAAGAAGACAATAGCAAAAATAAATAAAACTAAAAGCTGGTTCCTTGGGAAGATAAACACAATTGATAAGCCATTATCCAGACTCATCAAGAAAAAGAGGAAGAGGACTCAAATCAATAAAATTACAAATGAAAAAGTAGAAGTTACAACAGACACCGCAGAAATACAAAGCATCCTAAGAGACTACTACAAGCAACCCTATGCCAATAAAATGGAAAACCTGGAAGAAATGGACAAATTCTTAGAAAGGTATAACCTTCCAAGACTGAACCAGGAAGAAATAGAAGATATGAACAGACCAATCACAAGCACTGAAATTGAAACTGTGATTAAAAATCTTCCAACAAACAAAAGCCCAGGACCAGATGGCTTCACAGGCGAATTCTATGAAACATTTAGAGAAGAGCTAACACCCATCCTTCTCAAACTCTTCCAAAAATTTGCAGAGGAAGGAACACTCCCAAACTCATTCTACGAGGCCACCACCACCCTGATATGAAAACCAGACAAGGATGTCACAAAGAAAGAAAACTACAGGTCAATATCACTGATGTACATAGATGCAAAAATCCTCAACAAAATACTAGCAAACAGAATCCAACAACACATTGAAAGGATCATACACCATGATCAAGTGGGATTTATCACAGGAATTCAAGGATTCCTCAATATATGCAAATCAATCAATGCGATACACCATATTAACAAATTGAAGAAGAAAAACCATATGATCATCTCAATAGATGCAGAAAAAGCTTTTGACAAAATTCAACACTGATTTATGATAAAAACTCTCCAGAAAGTGGGCACAGAGGGAACCTACCTCAACATAATAAAGGCCATATATGACAAACCCACAGCAAACATCACTCTCAATGGTGAAAAACTGAAAGCATTTCCTCTAAGATCAGGAAAAAGACAAGGATGTCCACTCTCACCACTATTATTCAACATAGTTTTGGAAGTCCTAGCCACAGCAATCAGGGAAGAAAAAGAAATAAAAGGAATCCAAATTGGAAAAGAAGAAGTCAAATTGTCACTCTTTGCAGATGACAGGATACTATACATTGAGAATCCTAAATATGCTACCAGAAAACTACTAGAGCTAATCAATGAATTTGGTAAAGTTGCAGGATACAAAAAAATTATTTTAACGTTTTTATTGTAGTATAATTGCCTTACAATGGTGTGTTAGTTTCTGCTTTATAACAAAGTGAATCAGTTATACATACACATATGTTCCCATATCTCTTCCCTCTTGCATCTCCCTCCCTCCCACCCTCCTTATCCCACCCCTCTAGATGGTCACAAAGCACTGAACTGATCTCCCTGTGATATGATATGCAAGTGCTTCCCACTAGCTTTCTATTTTACACTTGGTAGTGTTTATATGTCCATATATACACTACCACTCTCTCACTTTGTCCCAGCTTACCCTTCCCCCTCCCCGTGTCCTCAAGTCCATTCTCTAGTAGGTCTGCATCTTTATTCCCATCTTGCCCCTAGGTTCTTCGTAACCTAGGTTCTTCTTCTTTTTTTTTTTTTAGATTCCATATGTATGTGTTAGCATACGGTACTTGTTTTTTTCTTTCTGACTTACTTCACTCTGTATGACAGACTCTAGGTCCATCCACCTCACTACAAATAACTCAATTTCATTTCTTTTCATGGCTGAGTAATATTCCATTGTATATATGTGCCACATCTTCCTTATCCATTCATCTGTTGATGGACACTTAGGTTGCTTCCATCTCCTGGCTGTTGTAAATAGAGTTGCAGTGAACATTGTGGTACATGATCGTTTTGAATTATGGTTTTCTCAGGGTATATGCCCAGTAGTAGGATTGCTGGGTGGTATGGTAGTTCTATTTTTCATTTTTAAAGGAACCTCCATACTGTTCTCGATAGTGGCTGTATCAATTTACATTCCCACCAACAGTGTATGAAGTATCCCTTTCCTCCACACCCATTCCAGCATTTACTGTTTGTAGATTTTTTTGATAATGACCATTCTGACTGGTGTGAGATGATATGCAGGACACAAAATTAATGCACAGAAATCTCTTGCATTCCTATACACTAATGATGAAAAATCTGAAAGAGAAATTAAAGAAACACTCCCATTTACCACTGCAACCAAAAGAATAAAATACCTAGGAATACACCTACTTAGGGAGACAAAAGACCTGTATGCAGAAAACTATAAGACACTGCTGAAAGGAATTAAAGATGATACAAACAGATGGAGAGATATATACCATGTTCTTGGACTGGAAGAATCAATATTGTGAAAATGACTATACTACCCAAAGCATTCTACAGATTCAATGCAATCCCTATCAACTTACCAATGGCATTTTTTAAAGAACTAGAACAAAAAAATCTTAAAATTTGTATGGAGACACAAAAGAACCCGAATCGCCAAAGCAGTCTTGAGGGAAGAAAACAAAGCTGGAGGAATCAGACTCCCTGACTTCAGAATATACTACAAAGCTAATAAGGACAATATGGTACTGGCACAAAAACAGAAATATAGATCAATGGAACAGGATAGAAAGCCCAGAGATAAACCCATGCACCTATGGTCAACTAAGCTATGACAAAGGAGTCAAGGATATATAATGGAGAAAATACAATGTCTTCAATAAGTAGTGCTGGGAAAACTGGGCAGTTACATGTAAAAGAATGAAATTAGGACACTCCCTAACACCATACACAAAAATAAACTCAAAATGGATTAGTCCTAAATGTAAGACCGGACACTATCAAACTCTTAGAGGAAAACATAGGAAGAATACTCTTTGACATAAATCACAGCAAGACAGTTTTTGATCCACCTCCCAGAGTAATGGAAATAAAAACAAAAATAAACAAAGGGGACCTAATGAAACTTAAAAGCTTTTGCAAAGCAAAGGAAACTACAAACAAGACGAAAGGACAACCCTCAGAATGGGAGAAAATATTTGCAAACGAATCAGTGGACAAAGGATTAATCTCCAAAATATAAAAACAGCTCATGCAGCTCAATATTAAAAAAATGAACAACCCAATCAAAAAATGGGCAGAAGACCTAAATAGACATTTCTCCAAAGAAGACATACAGATGGCCAAGAAGCACATGAAAAGCTGTTCAACATCACTAATTATTAGAGAAATGCAAACTAAAACTCCAATGAGGTATCATCTCACACCAGTTAAAATGGGCATCATCAGAAAATCTACAAACAACGAATGCTGGAGAGGGTGTGGAGAAAAGGAAACCCACTTGCATTGTCGGTGGGAATGTAAATTGATACAGCCACTATGGAGAACAGTATGGAGGTTCCTTAAAAAACTAAAAATAGAACTACCATATGACCCAGCAATCCCACTACTGGGCATAAACCCTGAGAAAACCATAATTCAAAAAGACACATGCACCCTAATATTCATTGGAGCACTATTTACAATAGCCAGGACATGGAAGCAATCTAAGTGCCCATCGACAGACAAATGGATAAAGAAGTGGTACATATATGTAATGGAATATTACTCAGCCGTGAAAAGGAACAAAATTGAGTCATTTATAGAGACGTGGATGGATCTAGAGACTTTCATACAGAGTGAAGTAAGTCAGAAAGAGAAAAACAAATATCGTATATTAATGCATATATGTGGGACCTACAAAAATTGTACAGATGAACTGGTTTTCAGGGCAGAAGTTGAAACACAGATGTAGAGAACAAACGTATGGACACCAAGGGGTGAATGTGGCAGTGGGGGCGTCGTGGTGGGATGAATTGGAGATCGGGATTGACATATATATACACTAATATGTATAAAATGGATAACTAATAAGAATCTGCTGTTTAAAAAAATAAATAAAAATAATAATAAACAAGAAAATAAATAAATAAATAAACTAAAATGTACCTGTCACAATACATCAAAGAATGTCACATTTTTATGCAGAATTATGATCATCCAGTTAGCCTACTCATTGTTAATGTTAAAAATGGCATTTGTATTTGTATTACCTTGTTTCAAAAGTGTCAACAATCAATTTGTCAATTATTCTGAATTCATTTTAACTTAAGTTTATAATATGTAACTCTTAGCTAATCAACATATAATCAAAGTACTCTTTGATATTTAAGAAAACTCTCTAGAGTTTTGCTTGGAATAAGTAGCCTATACTTTGCAGAGGGAATACAGATACAAATGTAAATAAATTTTCATCTCATCATCCAAAAATCATATGACATTTTCAAAATAATAGCATTGTAAACCTCCGTAGGACATGTAAACAATATAGGCACTTGCCTGAGTCTAAATTTAAGTCTAAGATTATATGAATAAATTAGTACTGAATAAACTAGTGATATACACAGATATAGATAACTCATATAGTTACATGGTTATATACAATACTATATAAATTATATAAACTAACATTAGCATTAATTTTACCTATATTTATATATACTAAACATCATATTTACATATTTCTCTTTTTTTCTGCAACCACTGTGGGTACCTTCTACATTTCAAAAATTGGGGGAATGATGCAACCCAGGGTCTTCCTCATTAGCACTTCCTAATACAGGTGGAGGAAAGACAACTTCGGTGCAGTGTGACAATGGCTATAGTTCAGCCATTCACAGTATATTAAGGGGACTAAAAATTATGGACAACCAAGTGCCTGGGGCAATCTGAGAGTTTCACAGAAAAGGTGGTATTTGAGTTGTATGAATGGAAAGAAAAATGGTATTTCTGGCAGAAAGAATGTCACGTGTATGTTCAGAGCTGTCTTGAAAAAAGCTGTTAGATTTGACAATATGGATCCTTGATGAATTAGGCTAATCAGAGAAGGATGTCGATGAAATAGCTGGAGGGGGGGATTCCACAAAGATGTCTGTCAAGAAATGAAAAGAACAGAGAGATATACTGATGGTTGGAAATTAAAGTAGGCTCAATCAAGACTTAGTTAATGTTTGTGAAGGAACATATTTGTAGGTAGAACTAGTGAAATTATTGAGACTATCACTGAGTATTTAATGTGAACTGATATTTGAGGAGAAGTAGAACAAGGGTATATATAGTAAGCACTTCAGCTCAAAAGTGAGACACACAGGATCAGGCTCGGCCACGTGGCAGCTGCATGAGCTTGGAAGAAGTATTTATTCTCTCCAAGTCTCATTTCCTTATTAATAAAACTGGAATACCAATGCCAACCATATCACGTTACTGTGAAAATTCGATGACATGTATATAAAGTGCTTAGCAAAGAACCTAGCATGTATGTGGGGTTCCTATACAATGTTTAGAGCTACAAATACAAAGATGAATAAGACTTCCCCTGCCCTCAAGGAATTTACATAAAATGGAGATGGACTCATTAAGAGAGAAGTTTAATAAATAGGGTAAATGCAAAGTTAGATACGTGTATACGTATTATGTCAACACAAAAAGCAGGGCACCAACTGAGCATGTTTAACTCAGAGAAAAGGTCCAGGAGGAAAGGGTTTGGATTGAGTTGTAAAATATAAGAAGTAGTCAGTGGAGCAAAAAGGGAGCATGTACCATGGAGAAAAGGTAGCATACACAAACTAGCATTGGGAAAAATGCCTAGATAATAGTTCCCTGTTGCAGGGCCCAGCGTAGCCATAAAAAGGCTTGGAGAGAGAGAGAGAGTTGCCAGACTTCAGATGCGTGTGTATGCCATGCTGAGGAGCCAGGGTTTTGTTGAGTAGGCAATGGGAAGTCGTTGGGTGCTATTAAAACCTGATATGACCAGATTTCTATTTCCAAAAAATATTACAGTAGAGGAGGTGTGGAGAATGAATTTTAGTGGAACGAGGCAGGAAGCAGGGAGAGAAGTTACAGATGTTTGATTGTTAATGGTTACAGTATAATTACATTTTCACTAACTTGGTGCTTGTGTTGTACTTTAAAGATCTAGAACTGAATCACATGAATTCATTCTGAGATGCATTCTGAACAAGTTTGATTAATACAAAAATTTCAGATAAGAAAATCATGCGTGACTTAAGAAACACTTTCCATTAATTCAAGGCCTTAGTAACAATAATAGCAAGATCATCTCTTAAGCATGAAGGGCTTATTCCCTTGCAGACACTGAGCTGAGAACTGGAAAGAAATCAATCTATATAGAGAAGGCTACTCCTGCCTTCAAACACAAGACATCTCACTGTCCAAACCTCTGGCTTTCCAGGGAGCTGTGCCACACATCAACACTGCCCACTAGAACGATCATTATTACTACTTTATAGATGAGCAAACTGAGACACACTCGTAAGCCAGCCACATAAATTTCTAAAGCAAGTTAGTGACAGGCCAAACCAAAACTGATATCTCTTCATTGCGTCCAGAGCTGGTGCTTTCCCAAGTAGGTTCACACAAGTGGTGACTTCCAAGATCTAGTTTCTCAGAGTGATCAGTGGGGTGAGGCATGAAGACTGCAAGGTTTCTCCAGATGAAGGCTAAGGATAGTTCTTTTGATATTTAGAATGGAATGCCTCACTATATAATTTTTTTCTTTAATTGCCCTGAATGATTTACTTAGCATGGTAGTTGTCATCCTGTTTGAGACCTAGCTGAGACTGAGCTTGACAAAAGTGATCAAGATATTAAGGGCCCTTTCCTTATTTCTGTATTAAATAGCAAAGAAGAAATTGGGAGACTTGCTATAGGTAGAGAAGCTATTTTTCATAGAGGCCACTGGCAGCAGTAACAGCGATGAATTCAATGCTCCCTCTATTGCATTTTGGACGCTATATAATTACAAGGAGACCAAGGATAAAGGTCATGAAGAGGCCCACTCCTGAGCTCCTTGTGAAATACCCACATGTGACCCTCATAGAGCCACTGGGAGAAGACGGAGGAGAGGACGAAGCCCCTACAGTTATTGCAGTGCTCGCTAAATTTGTGTATCGTCTAAATGCAACTTCATTTGTATGCTCATCATTTCATTCCTGCATCGTGAAAAAAAACCCAAAAAACTTTTAATAGTATGGAGTTACACAAGACTGGCTTATAAGTAGTTCATGAATTCTCAGTTGCCTGTCATTCTTACTGATCCTTTTTTAAAATGACCAGAGTAAAAAACTCCAAGAAGATAGTGGAAAGACAATGCACAGTCTGACGTGAATGATACTGAAGATGTGTGAAAACGCAATCACAATTAGTGTCATCCACTTCAGATGGTCCTTTGTTCTCCCTATAAGCAGATAAAAATCATGACTGGGATCTAAAAGGAGAAAGCATGGTCTTCTGTACAACATGGAGAGTAGGCAAGGGAAGAAGAACCTTAGAATAATGAAATAATTGATGCTACTGTATATTTTCAAATAAATTTCAAAGATCAAATGAGCTGATGAGTGAAAGGATGCTGTCAAGAAAAGAAGTCTGCATGGATACTGTATATGTATTGATCAGAACAAGTGGTCTTAATTGGAATACTAAAATATACTAAATATGTGAATAGGTTTATGAATGAATACATATGTATACGTGTATATAAATGAATATGTCTCCATACACACACATACACATATACACAAACACACACAAATTGAATGAAAGAAGGTGAGGAAAATGTTCAGTAAATTGGAAAGTTTAAAACTTTAGTTCTAGGAGAACACCTTAAAAACCGAGTTTAAAAAAGTAATAAATTCCTCTCACAGTATTTGACAAATTAATGGTCTGCAAATGTTGAGTGAAAATAAAATTGAAATGAGATATCAGGAAGCTAACTCGCCGTACTTTGTGGAAAGGGAGTAATTTTTATAAGTTGTAGATATCACTGCTTGACTCTTCTCATTACAAAATAGTTGCATTCATTTGTAAGTCAGGCTTTTTGGAACTCAGAACATATTTTATTAATTACATTACAACTCATAGCTATAATTCCAGGTCATTCCAAAGAACCCTGTATGACTTGAATATTTGAATTTCTCATTCTTAAGAGTCTTTTTAGCCCTGCCACCCCAACCCAAGTGGTACTCATACCTTAATACTTCCTTGGCGTGTGGAAAGCTCTGGTACTTCCTTGGCGTGTGGAAAGCTCTGGCTTTGAATTTAAAATATCCTCCCGGTCTTTTATGAAATAAAAAAAAAAACGCACAAAAATGGGAGAAAAGTTTTGCAAGTCACATATCTTGCAATATGTTAATGGATGCAATTATGTGCAATTGCACATATCATATGCAATATGATAATGGATTTGCATCTAGCAAATTTAAATACAATACATAGAGGACACAGACAACTCAATAATAAAAAGACAAAAATCCCAATTTAGAAAAATGGACAAAGAATCTGAATAGACATAACTCCAAAGAAGGTTCACAAATGGCCAATAAGCACATGAAAAGATTCTCAGCAGCATTAGCCATCAGGTAAATGCAAAGCAAAACCATAATGAGATACTCACTAGGATGGCTTGAATAAAAAAGATAAGACAATAACAAGTTTTGGTAAGAATGTGGAGAAATTGGAACTCTTACATTTCTTTTGGAAATTAAAATGTTGTAGCCACTTTGGAAAACAGCTTGGCAGTTGCTGAGATAGTTAAACAGAGAATTATCATTGATTCAGCAACTCCACTCCTAGGTATATACTCAAGGTAAATGGAGACATATGTCCACACAAACTTTTACAAAAATATTATAGTACCATCATTATTCATAATAGCCAAAAAGTAGAAACAATATAATGTCCATAAACTTATGAATAAACAAAATGTAGTAGCATATTCATACAATGGGATATTATCCAACAATAAAAAAGAACTATGATAAATGCTACAACATGAATGATCCTTGAAAACATTCCTCTAAGTGAAAGAAGCAAGTCACAAGACTTAAATATTGTGTGACTCTTTTAATATGAAACGTATAGAATACGCAAATCCAAAGACTCCATAGCTCAGTAAAGCAGTTGAAAAAAAACTGATCATGGGCTTCCCTGGTGGCGCAGTGGTTGAGAGCCCGCCTGCTGATGCAGGGGACACGGGTTCGTGCCCCGGTCCGGGGGGATCCCACATGCCGCGGAGCGTCTGGGCCCGTGAGCCATGGCCGCTGAGCCTGCGCATCTGGAGCCTGTGCTCCGCAACGGGAGGGGCCACAGCAGTGAGAGGCCCGCGTACCGAAAAAAAAAAAAAACTGATCATAACTACTTTAGTTCCATACTTTTTGTATCCTAGGTTGAGTGAAACCAAACTCCTCCATAACTGGGGCAATTAAATCACACAAAAGTATACAAACCAAAGGTAAGCAAATACTGAGTGACCATAGCTGAGAGGTGAGATGGGTCCTGGTTAGCAGTAACAGTAAAGTCATCAAAAAGGTAGCATCATGTATGTGAGTTATTCCTTTATAATTATTTCTGTTATAATAACAATTCAAGTTACCATTTATTGAGCATTTATGCTGTGCCAGGTATTTTGCTAAGCATACTAGGTATAATACTTAATTCATCCATTCAGCCACTCCATAAAGTGATATTATTTCTTTGAGGGAGGCTCAAAGAGAATAGGTAACTTCCTAAGACCACCTAATTTAATGTGTTAGACCAAGAATTCAAACACAGATATATCTGACCAAATCGTTGTCTCTTACTTTATACCATGTTTTCACTCAAGGTGGTCAGTTTCCCCAGACTTTAAAAGGAAAGCTTAAGTGTTAATAATGTTCTCTTGTGTACTTTATAGGTAACATGCCAAACATACTGTAGTTTTTTTTTGTTTGTTTGTTTTTGCGGTACGCGGGCCTCTCACTGTTGTGGCCTCTCCCGTTGCGGAGCACAGGCTCCGGACGCACAGGCTCAGCGGCCATGGCTCACGGGCCCAGCTGCTCCGCGGCATGTGGGATCTTCCCGGACGGGGGCACGAACCCGTGTCCCCTGAATCGGCAGGCGGACTCTCAACCACTGCGCCACCAGGGAAGCCCCATATTGTAGTTTTGACAGACCTCAAGGAAGTCCTGGATCCCACAGCACATTCTAGCAACTGCTTTCTCCCTGGCTAATTTCCCACAATGTCAAACAGTTGTCTATTAGCTTCCTGTCTCACTCTCTCATCCCTTCTACCTTTTCCTAACCAGTTTAATCTGACTCACATCCTCAGTACTCCACTGGAATTATCCTCATTAACATAACCAATCACACACATATTTGTAAATCCATTGATTCTTTTTCTTTTTTTATTTGATAAAACAGTATTCAACCCATTTGAAAAACAATCTTCCCATCCCACCAAGTTATTTTTGGATATTGGCCAACTGATTCTAAAGTTTATATGGAGAGGCAAAAGAGCCAGAATAGCCAACACTGTATTGAAACAGAAGAACAAAGTTGAAGGGCTGATACTACCCAACTTCAAGACTTACTATATAAATCCACAGTCATGAAGGCAGTGTGGTTTTGGCAAAAGAAAAGAAAAATAGAACAACGAAACAGAATAGAGAGCCCAGAAATAGAACCACATAAATATAGGAATCTTCAAAAGCAGTAAAGGCAATACAATGAAGAGAAAATAGTCTCTTCAACTGGATATCCACATGCAAAACAAACAAACAAACAAAGAATTGAAATGGGCAAAAGGATTTGCAAACCATATATCTGATGAGGGGTTAATAACCAAAATACATAAAGAACTCATACAACTCAATAGCAAAAAAAAGTAATAATAATAATAATCCAATTTAAAAATAGGCAAAAGACCTGAAACGATATTTTTCCAATGAAAATATACAAGTATACAAGTGGCCAGCAAGTACACGAACAGATACTCAACATCACCAATCAACAGGAAAATGCAAATCAAAACCACAATGAGATACCACTTCATGCCTGTTAGAATGACTAGTATCAAAAGACAAGAGATTTTTAAAAGTGCTGGTGAGAATGTGGAGAAAAGGGAAGCCTTATGCACTGTTAGTGGAATTGCAAAGTGGTGCAGTCACTTTCAAAAACAGTATAAAACTTCCTCAGAAAAATGAGAAATAGATCAACTATATGACCCAGCAATTCCACTTCTGAGTATGTATCTGAAGGAAATAAAAATACTATGTCAAGATATCTGCACCCCCATGTTCATAGCAGTATTAATTATAATAGCCAAGACATGAATGACCTAAGTGTCCATCAACAGATGAATGGATAAAGAAATTTTGCTATATATATATATATATATATATATACACATATACACACACACATATGCACAATAAAATATTATTCAGCTATAAAAAAGGAGGAAATCGTGCCATTTTCAACAACATGGATGGACCTTGAGGTCATTATGCTAAGTGAAATAAGTCAGGGAAAGGCAAATACAGTATGAATCACACTTATATGTGGGATCTTCAAAACAAAACCAAAAACTTATAAAAAAGGAGATCAGATTTGTGGTTACCATAGACAGGGGGTGGGAGTTGGGGTAATTGAATGAAGGTGTTCAAAAGGTACAAACTGCAGTTAGAAGGTAAAGAATTACTAGGATAAGATAGAAGAAAAGTGAATATACACACAGACATTACATTTTTCACAAAAATAACTCAAAATGGGTCATAGACTTAAATGTAAAATGAAAAAGTATAAGAAACTTAGAAGATAACATAGGAGAAAACCTAGATGACCTTGGGTATGGCAATGACTTTTTAGATACAATACCATAATCATGATCCATGAAAGAAACAATTGACCAGCTGGGCTTCATTAAAATTAAAAGCTTCTGCTCTCTAAAAGACAATGTCAAGAGAATGAGAAGACAAGCTACAAACTGGAAGAAAATGTTTAAAAAAACATATCTGATAAAGACATATTTAAAATATATAGAAATTTTTAAAACTCAACAATAAAAAAACAAACATCCCAATTAGAAAATCATCCAAAGACTTTAACAGATACCTCACCAAAGAAGATATACAGATGGCAAATAAGCATATGAAAATATGTTCCACACCACATGTCAACAGGGAAATGCAAATTGAAAGGACAATGAGATACCACTACCCACCTATTAGAATGGCCAAAATCTGGAACAATGGCAACACCAAATGCTAGCGAGGATGTGGAGAAACAGAAACTTCTCATTCATTGCTGGTGGGAATGAAAAATGATACAGCCACTTTGGAAGACAGTTAGGTGGTTTCTTACAAAACTGAACACTCTTACCATATGATCCAAGAATTACATACCTTGGTATTTACCCGAAGAAGTAGAAAACTTATGTACACATAAAAATCTACATAAGATGTTTAGAGCAGCTTTATTCATAACTGCCGAAACTTGGAAGCCACCAAGATACCCTTCAGTAAATGAAGGGATAAATATAAGCACTAAAAAGAAATGAGCTATCAAGCCATGAAAAGACAGAGGAAACTTAAATGCAAATTCCTAATTTAAATAAACCAATCTGAGAAGGCTAGACATTGTATGATTCCAACTATATGACATTCTGAAAAAGTCAGAACTATGGAGACAGTAAAAAGATCAGTTATTGCCTGGGGGACACGGGTGGTGAGGGAGGGGTAAATAGGCAGAGCACAGGGGATTTTTATGGAAGTGAAAAATACCCTGTGTGATATCATAATGATGGATACATGCTGAGATACATTTGTCCAAACCCATAAAATGTACAAACATCAAGAGTGAACCTTAACGTAAATATGGATTTTGGGTAATTATGATTTGCCAATGCTTACATCATCAGTTGTAACATATGTACCACTCTGCAGAGTGATGTTGATAATGGGGGAGGCTATGCAGGTGTGGAGGCAGGGATATACGGGATATTTCTGTACCTTCCTCTCAATTTTGCTGTGAACATAAAACTGCTCTAAAAATATGAAGTCCTTATAAGAAAACCTCCTCCTTGGAACTTTATGACTCCAAATTCTCTGATTTTTTTCTGCTTCATTTTTTATTCCTTTTCTTTACTCTTTGCGGGCTCTGATTCATATAACTGATCTTCAAACAGGCATTCCTTAGGGATCAGTCTTAGCTTTGTCTTCAGTTCACTGTGTGACACATTCCCCCAATAGTTATTCAGTGGTTTCAGCGACAGCCCCAATGCTAACTAACATACCCGTAAATGATATTGCTAGATCCAAGTTCTCTTCTGCAGCCCCCATCTAAAACTCCAACTACTTCCTGTAAATTGATTTTTGGATATCATGCTGGAAATTCAAATTTAAAAAGAAATCTTTGCAGTCACACCCGGAGTGTGCCTTTCATAATGTTTTACATTTTATTTAGGAAGTGGTACCAATATATACCTATACCTGCTGAAGCCAGAGTTTTGGGAGTCATCCTTGACTTATCCCTTTCCTGATGCACCATGGGTCACCAATCCATAATATGACCACTTCTTACCTATTCACTGCCACCAACCTTCTCTTCCTAGATTATTGAAAGAGGTTCCTAACTTCTTCCTGTTCCCACACTTGCCAACACTGCACTCAGAGTGATCCCATGTCACTTAGAATCTGTATGAGAAATTTGCTTGACCTGACATAACTCTGATTTTCTCATCTATAAACTAATAATACTACTCATCTTAAGGGGCAATGGTAATGATATTATTTTTAGGTAACATGTGAAAAAGTGCCTACTACAGAGTAAAGAACTGTTACCCAGAGTAGCAAGATTCCCAGCTTCATGGTAGATGAAAAACTGGTTCTGAAATCTAGGTCCACTTCCTGCCACATAACTATATAACTTCTGGTAGTTTGCCAAATCCCAACTTATACATTTATAAATAAACACAGAATTATCTCTCTAATAGAATTGTCATAAGAATTACTTTTGTGAATAAATGTAAAGTATAACTGAGCAGGGCAGATGTTCAATAAGCATTACCTACCATTAACAGGAGTAGAAATAGGAGTAGAAATAAAAGTAGGATTTGTATAGGTGGATGTTTAGCTCTGTGTGCATTCCTCACTAGTGTAAAAAAGTGACTAATTTTAGTTAATTTTAAAAGATATATGTATATACATACACATATTTTACATACATATGTGTGCATATCTTTAAGAAATTTAAGTATTTACAAAGTAAAAGTAACTTCTAAGTACTTAATCTGAATTAAATACAGTGCACGTGATGTAAATGTACTGCTTAAACCTATTTTTGAATCCACTCTTCCCAACTGGGAATTCAAGGCACTATTTCAGCCACATGCATCCCATGTAAATCGATAATCCAAAATTGTAACCAATAATACTTTTATGTGTAGTGTGAATTGGCTGGAGCTGTGCAGCCCTCATCAATGATTGGTGTTCTCCTTAGAGATACAAACTAGTCAACCAAATGCTCAAGTCTAAGAGAATTCTCTCACACATGATTGTTTATATTGAAAAACCACACACACAGTATAAAGGAGATAAATGCTCTTAAAATATGCATCTTTAAATTACACCTTAAAATCTCATTTGTAAAGGCTAGAGAGTATAAATTGAAACTCTGTTGTGGGATGGTGGTTTTTATTTCCTGAGTTTATGCTATGCTGGGACCTTATAGTGCTTTTATAAAATGTTTTTGGAGTGGTCCATGATTGATTACAACACATACCCCTGCTTAAATAGAGCACATGGTCAGTGAGTCTTAAACATGAATCAGTGATTCCTAAACATGAATCAAAGTCCTATTCACGTACAAGAAATTCATGTAAACAAGGCATGCAGATTACCAATGGGATTTTATTAATCTATGTGAAAGCAGTCAGTATAGACGCTAATGAAATTCGAAATTTAAGAAGTTCAAAAGATAGAGCAAGCCAATGTGAGACGCAGAATGTAATTTCGGGGTAGATGAAGTACGTCTGCTTTAATATATATAAGATCTGCCCTGCAAAGCTAATAATGGCAGCTGCAGCAGTTTGATGACAATTCAGGTTTCTTTTCACAGGACCATTTTTTTCTCAGCAGTTGGTCTCTAAGGTGCTGAGCAAAACAATACTTGAAATAATACATTCCCTGCAGATCCATATGGAAGAGTTTCTCCACTTTCTGTACAGCTCCTTGAGGAAAGAAAATTGTAGTTCCATTCCATTTGAGTCTCAGAGAGATTCTGAACATTTGGGGAGCTTAAATCTTTGTAAATATGACAGGGAGATTGACAGACTGATACATGGTTTAAACTATGGACATGTATGATTCTAATACCAATTAATCATTGCAACAAATATTCTCAGGTCAAGATGTAAGAGGAGGTGAGGAACTTCAAGATGGCGGAAGAGTAAGACGCAGAGACCACCATCCTCCCCACAGATACACCAGAAATACATCTACACGTGGAACAACTCCTACAGAACACCTACAGAACACCTACTGAACGCTGGCAGAAGACCTCAGACCTCCCAAAAGGCAAGAAACCCCTCACGTACCTGGGTAGGGCAAAAGAAAAAAGAATAAACAGAGACAAAAGGATAGGGACGGTACCTGCACCAGTGGGAGGGAGCTGTGAAGGAGGAAAGGCTTCCAGACACTAGGAAGCTCCTTCGCGGGCGGAGACTGCAGATGCCGGAGGGGGAAAGCTTCGAAGCCTCGGAGGAGAGCATAGCAACAGGGGTGCGGAGGGAAAAGCGGAGACATTCCCGCACAGAGTTTCAGGGCCGACCGGCACTCACCAGCCCGAGAGGCTTGTCTGCTCACCCGCCGGGGAGGGCGGGGCTGGGAGCTGAGGCTCGGGCTTCCGTCAGAGCGCAGGGAGAGGGCTGGGGTTGGCGGCGTGAACACAGCCTGAAGGGGCTAGTGCGCCACAGCTGGCCGGGAGGGAGTCCGGGAAAAAGTCTGGACCTGCCGAAGAGAGAGACAAGAGACTTTCTTAAAGGAGCTCCAGAGATGGGCGCGAGCGCGGCTATGAGCGCGGACCCCACAGACGGGCATGAGACGCTAAGGCTGCTGCTGCCGCCACCAAGAGGCTTGTGTGCGAGCACAGGTCACTATCCACACCCCGCTTCCGGGGAGCCTGTGCAGCCCGCCACTGCCAGGGTCCCAGGATCCAGGGACAACTTCCCTGGGAGAACGCGCACGGCGCACCTCAGGCTGGTGCACCTCACGCCTGCCTCTGCCACCGCAAGCTCGCCCCGCACTCCGTGTCCCTCCCTCCCCCCGGCCTGAGTGAGCCACAGCCCCCGAATCATCTGCTCCTTTAACTCCGTCCCGTCTGAGCGAAGAACAGACGCCCTCAGGCAACCTGAACGCAGAGGCGGGTCCAAATCCAAAGCTGAACCCCAGGACCTGTGCGAACAAAGAAGAGAAAGGGAAATCTCTCCCAGCAGCCTCAGGAGCAGCGGATTAAAGCTCCACAATCAACTAGATCTACACTGCATCTGTGGAATACCTGAATAGACAACGAAGCATCCCAAATTGAGAAGGCGGACTTTGGGAGCAAAAATATATAAATATTTTCCCCTTTTTCTGTTTTTGTGAGTTTGTGTGTGTATGCTTCTGAGTGTGATTTTGTCTGCATAGCTTTGCTTTTACCATTTGTCCTAGGGCTCTGTCTGTCCGTTTTTTTTGTTTTTTAGTATAGTTTTACCACTTTTTATCATTGGTGGATTTGTTTTTAGGTTTGGTTGCTCTCTTCCTTCTTTTCTTTTTATTAAACAAATTTTAATAATTATTTTTTAAATAACTTTATTTTATGTTACTGTATCTTCTCGCTCCCTCCCTCCTTTCCTTCCTTTCTTTCTTTTATTCTAAGCCGTGTGGATGACAGACTCTTGGTGCTCCAGTCAGGTGTCAGTGCTGTGCCTCTGAGGTGGGAGAGCCAAGTTCAGGACATTGGTCCACAAGAGACCTCCCAGCTCCACATAATATCAACTGGCGAAAATCTCCCAGAGATCCCCATCTCAACACCAGCACCCAGCTTCACTCAACGACCAGCAGGCTACAGTGCTGGACACCCTATGCCAACCAAATAGCAAGACAGGAACACAACCCCACCCATTAGCAGAGAGGCTGCCTAAAATCATAATAAGGCCACAGACACCCCAAAACACACCACCAGATGTACAGCTGCCCATTAGAAAGACAAGATACAGCCTCATCCACTGGAACACAGGCACTAGTCCCCTCCATGAGGAAGCCTACGCAACTCACTGACCCAACCTTAGCTACTGGGGACAGACACCAAAAACAATGGGAACTACGAACCTGCAGCCTGCGAAAGGAGACATCAAACACAGTAAGTTAAGCAAAATGAGAAGACAGAGAAATACACAGCAGATGAAGTAGCAAGGCAAAAACCTACCAGACCTAACAAATGAAGAGGAAATAGGCAGTCTACCTGAAAAAGTATTCAGAACAATGATAGTGAAGTTGATCCAAAACCTTGGAAATAGAATGGAGAAAATACAAGAAATGTTTAACAAGGACCTAGAAGAACTAAAGAGCAAACAAACAGTGATGAACAGCACAATAAATGCAATTAAAAATTCTCTAGAAGGTATCAATAGCAGAATAACTGAGGCAGAAGGAAGGATAACTGACCTGGAAGATAAAATAGTACAAATAACTACTGCAGAGCAGAATAAAGAAAAAAGAATGAAAAGAATTGAGGACAGTCTCAGAGAACTCTGGGAAAACATTAAACACACCAACATTCGAATTATAGGGGTCCCAGAAGAAGGAGAGAAAAAGAAAGGGACTGACAAAATATTTGAAGAGGTTATAGTTGAAAATTTAACTAATATGGGAAAGGAAATAGTTAATCAAGTCCAAGAAGCACAGAGAGTCACATACAGGATAAATGCAAGGAGAAACACACCAAGACACATATTAATGAAACTATCAAAAATTAAATACAAAGAAAAAAAAGTAGAAGCAGCAAGGGAAAAACAACAAATAACACACAAGGGAATCCCCATAAAGTTAACAGCTGAACTTTCAGCAGAAACTCTGCAAGTCAGAAGGCAGTGGTAGGACATATTTAAAGTGATGAAAGGGAAAAACCTACAACCAAGATTACTCTAACCAGCAAGGATCTCATTCAGATTTGACAGAGAAATTAAAACCTTTACAGACAAGCAAAAGCTAAGAGAATTCAGCACCACCAAACCAGCTTTACAACAAATGCTAAAGGAACTTCTCTAGGCAGGAAACACAAGAGAAGGAAAAGACCTACAGTAACAAACCCAAAACAATTAAGAAAATGGTAATAGGAACATACATATCAATAATTACCTTACACTTAAATGGATTAAATGCCTCAACCAAAAGACACAGACTGGCTGAATGGATACAAAAACAAGACCCATATATATGCTGTCTACAAGAGACCCACTTCAGACCTAGGGACACATACAGACTGAAACTGAAGGGATGGAAAAAGATATTCCATGCAAATGGAAATCAAAAGAAAGCTGGAGTAGCAATTCTCATTTCAGACAAAATAGACTGTAAAACAAAGACTATTACAAGAGACAGAGGAGAATACTACATAATGATAAAGGGATCAATCCAAGAAGATATAACAATTGCAAGTATTTATGCATCCCACATAGGAGCACCTCAATACATAAGGCAAATACTAACAGCCATAAAAAGGGAAGTCGACAATAACACAGTCAGAGTAGGGGACTTAAACACCACACTTTCACCAATGGACAAATCATCCAAACTGAAAATAAATAAGGACACACAAGCTTTAAATGATACATTAAACAAGATGGACATAATTGATATTTATAGGACATTCCATCCAAAAACAACAGAATACATATTCTTCTCAAGTGCTTATGGAACATTCTCGAGGATAGATCATATCTTGGGTCACAAATCAAACCTTGGTAAATTTAAGAAAATTAAAATCGTATCAAGTATCTTTTCTGACCACAACACTATGAGACTAGATATCAATTACTGGAAAAAATCCGTAAAATATACAAACACATGGAGACTAAACAATACACAACTTAATAACCAAGAGATCACTGAAGAAATCAAAGAGGAAATAATAAAATACCTAGAAACAAATGACAATGAAAACATGATGACCCAAAACCTATGGGATACAGCAAAAGCAGTTCTAAGAGGGAAGTTTATACCTATACAAGCCTACCTCAAGAAGCAAGAAAAACTCAAATAAACAATCTAACCTTACACCTAAAGGAATCAGAGAAAGAAGAACAAACAAAACCCAAAGTTAGCAGAAGGAAAGATATCATAAAGATCAGATCAGAAATAATTGAATAAGAAATGAAGGAAACGATAGCAAAGATCAATAAAACTAAAAGCTGGTTCTTTGAGAAGATAAACAAAATTGATAAACCATTAGCCAGACTCACCAAGAAAAAAAGGGAGACGACTCAAATCAATAGAATTAGAAATGAAAAGCAAGAAGTAACAACTGACACTGCAGAAATCCAAAGGATTGTGAGAGTTTACTACAAGCAACTATATGCCAATAAAATGGACAACCTGAAAGAAATGGACAAATTCTGAGAAATGCACAACCTTCTGAGACTGAACTGGGAAGAAATAGAAAATATGAACAGACCAGTCACAAGCACTGATATTGAAACTGTGATTAAAAATCTTCCAACAAACAAAGGTCCAGAACCAGATGGCTTCACAGGTGAATTCTATCAAACATTTAGAGAAGAGCTAACACCTTTCCTTCTCAAACTCTTCCAAAATATAGCAGAGGCAGGAACACTCCCAAACTCATTCTACGAGGCCACCATAACCCTGATACCAAGACCAGACAAGGATGTCACGAAGAAAGAAAACTACAGGCCAATATCACTGATGAACCTAGAAGCAAAAATCCTCAACAAAGTACTAACAAACAGAATCCAACAGCACATGAAAAGGATCATACACCATGATCAAGTGGGGTTTATTCCAGGAATGCAAGGATTCTTCAATATATGCAAATCAATCAACGTGATACACCATATAAACAAATTGAAGGAGCAAAACCATATGATCATCTCAATAGATGCAGAGAAAGCTTATGACAAAATTCAACACCCATTTATGATAAAAACTCTCTAGAAAGTAGCCATGGTGGGAACTTTCCTCAACATAATAAAGGCCATATATGACAAACCCACAGCCAACATCGTCCTCAATGGTGAAAAACTGAATCCATTTCTACTAAGATCAGGAAGAAGAGAAGGTTGCCCACTCTCAACACTCTTAATCAACATAGTTTTGGAAGTTTTAGCCACAGCAATCAGAGAAAAAAAAGAAATGAAAGGAATCCAAATCAGAAAGGAAGAAGTAAAACTGTTTGCAGATCACATGATACTATACATAGAGAATCCTAAAGATGCTAACAGAAAACTACTAGAGCTAATAAGTGAATTTGGTAAAGTAGCAGGACACAAAATTAATGCACAGAAATCTCTAGCATTCCTATACACTAATGATGAAAAATCTGAAAGTGAAATGAAGAAAACATGCCCATTTACCACTGCAACAAAAAGAATAAAATGCCTAGGAATAAACCTACCTAAGGAGACAAAAGACCTGTATGCAGAAAACTATAAGACACTGATGAAAGAAATTAAACATGATACAAAAAGATGGAGAGATATACCATGTTCTTGGATTGGAAGAATCAACATTGTGAAAATGACTATACTACCCAAAGCGATCTACAGATTTAATGTAATCCCTATCAAATTACCACTGGCATTTTTCACAGAACTAGAACAAAATATTTCACAATTTTTATGGAAACACAAAAGGCCCCGAATAGCCAAAACAATCTTGAGAAAGAAAAACGGAGCTGGAGGAATCAGGCTCCTGACTTCAGACTATACTACAAAGCTACAGTAATCAAGACAGTATGGTACTGGCACAGAAACACAAAGATAGATCAATGGAATAGGATAGAAATCCCAGAGATAAACCCACGCACATATGGTCACCTTTTCTTTGATAAAGGAGGCAAGAATATACTGTGGAGAAAAGACAGCTCTTCAATAAGTGGTGCTGGGAAAACTGGACAGCTACATGTAAAAGAATGAAATTAGAACACTCTCTATCACCATACACTAAAATAAACCCAAAATGGATTAAAGACCTAAATGTAAGGCCAGACACTATCAAACTCTTAGAGGAAAACATAGGCAGAACACTCTATGACATAAATCACAGCAAGATCCTTTTTGACCCATGTACTAGAGAAATGGAAATAAAAACAAAAATAAACAAATGAAACTTAAAAGCTTTTGCACAGCAAAGGAAACCATAAACAAGATGAAAAGCCAACCCTCAGAATGGGAGAAAATATTTGCAAATGAAGCAACTGACAGGAATAATCTCCAAAATGTACAAGCAGCTCATGCAGCTCAATATCAAAAACACAAACAACCCAATCCAAAAATGCACAGAAGACCTAAATAGACATTTCTCCAAAGAACATATACAGATTGCCAACAAACACATGAAGGAATGCTCAACATCATTAATCATTAGAGAAATGCAAATCAAAACTACAATGAGATATCATCTCACACCAGTCAGAATGGCCATCATCAAAAAATCTACAAACAATAAGCGCTTGAGAGGGTGTAGAGAAAAGGGAACCCTCTTGCACTGTTGGTGGGAATGTAAATTGATACAGCCACTATGGAGAACAGTATGGAGGTTCCTTAAAAACTAAAAACAGAACTACCGTATGACCCAGCAATCCCACTATTTGGCATATACCCCGAGAAAACCATAATTCAAAAAGAACCATGTACCACAGTGTTCATTGCAACTCTATTTACAATAGCCAGGAGATGGAAGCAACCTAAGTGTCCATCGACAGACGAATGG
>NW_020837968.1:3716673-3746930 GCF_003676395.1 Aethalodelphis obliquidens
AAGTGAGAGTGGCATGGACATACATACACTGCCAAATGTAAAATAGATAGCTAGTGGGAAGCAGCCGCATAGCACAGGGAGATCAGCTCGGTGCTCTGTGACCACCTAGAGAGGTGGGATAGGGAGGGTGGGAGGGAGGGAGACGCAAGAGGGAAGAGATATGGGAACATATATATATTTATAATGGATTCACTTTGTTATAAAGCAGAAACTAACACACCATTGTGAAGCAATTATACTCTAATAAAGATGTTAATAAAAAAAGACATAAGAGGAGCTATTTGGTGTAGTACTTCATAAACGAGCATCCACAGTGCCTGTGCTCATCTACAGACTTTCATTCATTCTTACATCAGAGTCATTGTTCCTACCATGTGCCACGCTCTGTGCAGAGCCTCAAGGATGCAGACAGTTCTTTCCAACAAGGAGTTCATAATTATAGTGTGGGAGAGATAAAAGGTAAGTTTATGATGGAAGTCTTCACAGGGTGCTTTAAGATCACAAAGGAAGCAGGTAAAAATCAAAGTTCTCCAGATGCAAAAGACAAACTTATGGTTTCCAAGGGGGAAGGGTGAGGGAGGGATAAATTAGGAGATTGTGATTGACATATACACACTACTATATATAAAACAGATAACCAACAAGGACCTACTGTATAGCACAGGGAACTATACTCAATATTTTGTAATAACCTATAAGGGAAAAGGATCTGAAAAAGAGTGGATATATGTATATGTATTCACTGAAACTAACAAACTGATTCACTTTGCTGTACACCTGAAACTAACGCAACATTGTAAATCAACTATACTCCAATTAAAACTAATTGTAGGGCTTCCCTGGTGGTGCAGTGGTTGAGAGTCCGCCTGCCGATGCAGGGGGCACGTGTTCGTGCCCCGGTCCGGGAAGATCCCACATGCTGCGGAGCGGCTGGGCCCGTGAGCCGTGGCCGCTGCGCCTGCGCGTCCGGAGCCTGTTGCTCCGCAACGGGAGGGGCCGCAACAGTGAAAGGCCCGCGTACCACAAAAAAAAAAACTAATTTTTAAAAATCAAGGTGCTCATAGAGGAGGTAGGGATATTTTAACAAGTTTTGAAATATTAACTACCCAGTAAAGGAGGGAGCGATAGATCAGCATGGCACGTTGGACTGTGGCCTCTTTTCCCTTTGTTCCCTCCTCTATGGATGTCCTGTCTTTCAGATTGCTCCAGATGTATGATTATTCCTGCCTCAGGGTCTTCTCACCATCTTTTCCCCTTCCTGGAATGATGTTTCCCCCTTCATACCTAGTTCACTATTCCTCCTTATTCATGGCTTCGAATGTATTTTATTTCCACAGGGATACCCTTCCTTCCTTCACAGGCTACATCAAGCACTCCTGTTACAGGGACTCCTTAATTCTTCTTTACGTCACTGAGTAATGTGTAATTGTTTGGCTTCTTTATCTATAATCTTTCTTAGTATACTGAAAACTCCTTGAAGAAACAGACTTTGTTTTGTGCTCTGCTGCTGCCTCAGCTCATAGCAAAATCCCCCTGTGTCATCATAGGTTCACATTTAACAATTGCTGAATGAGAAAAAAGAATGAATATTTGACTACTGAATAAAATAACAAATGAATTACTGATAGGAACCAAGAATGTGTAAAGAGAGTAAAATATGAGGCTTTTCAAGGAAGGCAGAGTTCAGAAAGTGAATATTTGAGGAATACCTTGAAAGCTAATTTTATTAAGTAAATTTATTAATTAAAATTTAATCAGAACGTATATCATATTTATTTTTTTTAGAACGATCCCTTTGGCAGAAGTCTAAAGGATAGAAGGGAAGCAAGGAAAACTAGCAACAAAGGGGCACCACTGAAGTGGATGAGAAAAGAAAGTAAACTGGCCCCGGAAACAGAAGGCAAGGAGAGACAGGGGAGGGAGGTAGACGCCTTTGCGAAGGCAGGCGGCAGGTTTAATAGGCAAGGGAACTTCCTTACAAGGCTTGTCTTGGGCATCACAAGGCAAGTAGATCTCCCCATATACCCGCCAGAAACTTAAAAGTTTATACGGGGGCCTTAACTGGGTTCATCCAGATGGTCTCAATAACACACTGCTCTCTCAAGGCTGCATCCTTGAAAACGTCTCCCACTGTAGGAAGTGGGCAGAACCTCATTCCAAGGGCCGGGGAGAGTGAGGACCTTCTGACTGTCCGAGGTCAGCTCTCGAATAAACCAGAGATCGCAGCCTCTCTACGACCTCCTCCACCAGTGATTTTGAATAACAGATTCTAAGGCAAAGGAGAGAAATGAAGGGAGTTTGTTTTGGGCTTGTGCACTAAGGGAAATATTGGTTCCAGTCACAAAAGGAAGAAATACAGGACGAGAAGCATATTGGGCAAGAAAGGTGATAAATTCAGCTTTATACACTCTGAGTACAAAGAATCAAGGAACAATTTAATAGGGATGTCCGTGTTAAAAGCGAGAGTTTAGAAAGTACACATACATAGTGAGTAGTCAAAGCCAAGGGCTAGGATATCATCCAGGGAAAAGATAGAGAAAGAGGGGTGACAAAGACAGAGACCTTGGGTACTGGGTACAACTTAAGAATTGAGCTCAATAGTTGTAATTTATTAAAGTAAGAGGCTGCCCAAAGAGAGAAAATGAGTATCTTAAAAATTCTGTCAAAGGAAACAAATGAAGGATATAATTTTAATAAGAAAAAATGTGTTAAATGCCAATAGTAATCAAAATAAGGTGATACCAAAAGACCAGCATCCTTCAAATGATACTAGAGTCTTTTTCACATTTCCTAATTCCTTCTACTATCATTCATTCATTCACTCATGTATGTAATATACATTAGGAGCCTGCTATGAACAAGGCATTTCTGTGGGTAACGAAAATACATCAATTACACGCACACACACACACACACACACACACACACACACACACACACAAAGAAATCCCTGTCCTCATGGAACTTACATTCTGCTCAGTGGCTTATTTCATTGTGGGTCAAATGCCAATATAATAAATGTTCCCACAGAATTTAATTTCTATCCTCCTCTTACCCATTTACCTGCGATGTGTAATGAGTAGAAATCTCTTTAAAAACATCTACCACTAGAGAGAGGGGACAGTGGCTGGAAATGGAGCTAACAGCTGATGATTCCTAACTGATTCCTAAGCCTCCATAAAATCTGAATTGTATGGGGTTTGGAGATTTTCCAGGTTCGTAAACACAGCCACACCAGGCGGGTGACAGGGACAGCAGCTCCTGCATTGATACTCCAGGACCTCCCAGATGAAGGATACGGATGAACAGCAAGATAGGTACTGTATCTCTTCATGGGGCTGTTTATCTGTATCCTTTAATAAACTGGTAAACACAAGAAAGTGTTTCCTTGAGTTCTGTGAGCTGTTCTAGTGAATAAGTCAAAACCAAGGAAGGGGTTATGGAAACCTCTGATTTGTAGCCAAATTGGACAGAAGTTGTGGGTAACCTGGGGACCTACTACTTGTGATTGGCATCTGAAGTAGGGTGGAACAGTCTTGTGGGACTGAGCCCTTAACCTGCGGAATCTGACACTATCTCCAGATAGATAGTGTCAGAATTGAGTTAAACTGTAGAACATTCAGGTGGTGTCACAGAGAACTTCTTGGTGGGGGACGGAGGCGGGATCCCCACACATCTGGCAACCAGAAGTGTCAGAAGTAAACTGCTCAGTGTGAGGAGTAAAGGAGACACACGAGACACAGGAGGAAAGAACTGGGTTTTTCCGTACACAGGAAGAGAACTATAGATTTCCCTTTACCATATTTTGAAAATTGAACAAATCACATCTCCTTATGCTGCCTTTAACAATGCTACAACTCTTCCACCTCCTATTTTATTTGAACAAAAGTTCTTGCTGAGTAGCTGGCTTAACTTTTCAAATGGGGCAGAAAAAATTCCCATGGAGAGTATCTGTGCCACTGCACTTTCTTTCTGAAAGCAACGGTTTAGTTTAAGAAAAAGTAAATTTTATTTAGGTCTCCCTAATCCTATGTCATTCTACTGACCTAAAGAAAAGTTAAATGGCAAATGAAACAATTTGCTTTTCTTATTTCATTTCATATAATGTGCTATGTGTTTGTAAAATATTATGGTCAAATTATTACTTATGAAAAAAGGACTAAGTTGACAAAACTTAAATAAGATGGTATGATATGTTGATGATATTGTCTTGCAAAATCTATAGTTTCTCACTTTGTGATAAAAGCTAAGACATATCTTGGATCGAGATGCAGGTAGTTACATACAACCCAATTCTTGCCTTGCCTCGGCATACGGCTCCTTTGAAACTTTTAAGAGAAATCTGAGCAGATGATGGCTGTGCTCTGTGCCCCAGGAATTCTGAGCCTCTCTATACACCTCTTATACTACTAGACCTTAACCAGTGCAGAACCATGAAATGTCTCTAATGTGAAACCTGAAAATAAAACTGCAGACTCCATTCAATGGGATGTTCATTCCCATAACAAACTTGAGCAGAAACAAAACAATGTTTGCAGTTTCTACAATACAGTGATTTCCCCAAAAACGAATCCTGGGGAAAGTGAAAGCTTTATCAGAATTAGAAAAGAACAAATAACTATTTTTATGTAGGGTTAAGGGTATAACTATCCTAACAAGTTAATCAGGAATATTCTTATGAACTCTTAAATAATTTGTACTTGTGTGTGTGTGTGTGTGTGTGTGTGTGTGTGTGTGTGTGTGTGTGTGTGTGTAGAAGGTGACAAATAAAAAAAAGAAAGCAGTGACGTGGTGGACTACTAGAGAAACTCTTCCCATAGTTTAACTTTATAGGATCGGTTCTGGATTTCTCCAAGAAGCTGGTCTAATCCTGCCAGAAGTACTCTCAAGATGATCAAATAACCAATGTCTATCCTTCCTGGCAAATAATGTAGGGTACTCCTTCCTAGGCACTGTATTCCGATGACTTATAATAAGTATTTTGCCTTGAACAAAAGTAACCACTTAGTTTCTCTGTGATAGTTCAAATAGAGAGGATAAACTATGGTTGAACTTCTCCAGAAAATCTGTTGCATGTGATATTCTACTATAGCTAACTTGGTGCTGGGCTGGGGGGAGGGGGGTCACATTTTGGTCCATGAAGCCCATGGAACAAGAAAACCTGTTAATAAAAGTAGATCTGGTTCAGGTGCTATTTATAGTAATAGAGCCACAAAGAGAGAAATGAATGTTTTTGACTTTGAATTATATCTCTCTGCCAAGAGCACATTAAATATGAAATATGTACTGTGTACATTAGAAAACAGGAAAAAGGAGAAATTTTAGGAAACAGTGAATGCAAATCCTCAATCCAATCACTGAGAGGCAAGCCAGCCTTCCGTTGAGTGTGATTTGCTAGACTGAGTTCTGAGATGCTCTGACTTCACCTCCAGGGCTGTGACTGACACTGATGTATTTCCAGGTCAGGAGGGAGGTCAGATAATTGAAAGCCTCTGCTCTCTACATAGTCTTTAGACCACGGTGCTGGGCGTGCTGGGCATTTGCCTTGACAGCTGTCCCCAGACTTGCTGCCAAAGCTCTGTGGATTAATTTTCATGGAGTTCTGGCCTCAGCATCCAGGGATCAAGTGGGATAGTTTTAGTTTCATCTTCAGTATTTTGTTGAACGGACCTTAAATTTTAATATAAGGTCTACATTAGAACTGAGATGAAAGTATTAGAACTACAGTCATACTTTGTCAGAGTAAACCAAGATAAGATGAATTTTATTTAATCTTCAAGATGTGTTCATATGTCTGTTCCAGACCTTTAACTCAAAAGTGATGAGGGTCTAATGTAGTAACATCAGCATTACATCTTTTCTAGAAATCTATCATCTTAAAATACTTAGCACAAGTGAACGAAGAAATATAGACAAGAAAGGGCACTGCAATATTTATTTTAAAATAAATACATATATAAACAGGCTATTCTATGTATAATATATTGTTAAATGAAAAATCAAAATGAGAAATAGCATCTATTGTATGATACCGGTTTTGTAAAATTAAATATCCAAACATATACAAATACACAGAGGCTTAGAAGGATATATATGAAATCGTTAAGAGTGAATATCTCCAGGGAAATGATATATGCTTCATTTTGTACTAAATTTTAATTAATGTTATGGGGATAAATATAAAGGTTTATTTAGCAGTACTGCTCAAGTTCTAGTTGTTAAATTGGGTGCTCATATGATCATGTGATATTTCTTTTATTACATATATTATACTCTATGTATTAACTAATTTAAAAAACTAAAATCCAAATCATCTAGGATTCAGGGTAGCATTGCACTAGGCTAAAATAAAAAAGGTTTAGTTTTGATACACAAGGAATACCACTAACTAGTTATTTGACTGAGTGACTCATATCCTTTGAAGTCTCAGATTTCTCAAATAATTGTGCTATAGTAGAAAAATGTGAAGGTCTCTTTTCACTCTAGAATCAGCAACTGCAAATGCCGAACCTTGGGCAACAAGTAGAAACAATGAAAACAATCCTGGATAACTCTTGTTCCTCTTTCAGTTGGCAACATATTAACAGAAATTTAAAATATGCATACTATAATTTTTGAATATACTTTAAAAATGAAATACATTTTACAGTTACTTTTCTCTGTACAAAAACCTGAGAACTTAGGCATTGCAGGGAAGCAAATCCTTTTGGTCATATTTATACTTGAAAAGGATTATTTCTTTTCTTTTTTTTCTTTTTAGTCAATAAGGAAATAAAAGCATAGGATGTGGGAAAAAAATGTTATATGGGATTTTCCCAGTGTGAGATTATCTCCCATTTAGTAATCAAATGTATATTTTGATAAAACACTGCCAAGCCTTTTTAAACAGAAAAAAGAATTTCCACTCCTCATGCCTGATTTGACTTAACTTCATTAACTCTGTATATTTGCTTGCCTCACAAAGCTGAATCAATATTGGGATTTTCACCAGTTTTGTTTTCTGTTTAATCTTATCCTCCCACATGATGATCTGCAGTGTACAGCATACTTCCATGGCTGCTTTACTTTTAGTGCTAAACTCTACTAGCTATAAAGGATGGCACAAAACCCACCGGGCCAAACATGTTTGATACAGCTGTAGATCAATGCAAAATGCAGACTACAGTCCACACAGCCTCACGTATAATGAACTGCAACACTTACTCTATCCATGCTTTGTTTCATGGTGCAGCTTTATCTCTGTAACAAACAAAATGCCGGAGTATCCATTACCTCAGAGTAGGTCCTGAACTGTACTCCTTTTAGGAGAGCTTTTGAAGGAGGCCCTGAAGACTTGGCCAAAGCAAAAATTAAAAAGTTGAACTGACATGGTGAGGTCATCTCCCAGAGAGATATCCAGGAGACAGAAAAGAGATTCTACAGTATGACTTAAGTATGTATGTCTGGGGTTGTGTTTTCATTTCAGAGGCCATGAAATAGTTTAGTATAAGACAAATACTTTTTTGTCAGGTATTGTAATGTTAAATGATTCATTATTACCATTAAGATCTGAGCTGTTTTTTTTTTCCTTCCTCTATCCTATTATAAACTGGCATCAGAGACTATATAAACCAAGGCATAAAATCCAAAGGCTATGTACTTTGTCTAAAAAACGTGTTATGTTTCCTTGACACCACTAGTAAACTAAATAAAAACATTAGGCTATTTTCAAGTAAATGAAAAGGAGACACAAGCAAGGAGTGTAATCTACTATTGTTGTGGGTACATTTCAAACAGAAGACAAAAATGGAACAAACTGGAAATAGCTCAGTTCATTTACACTTAGTCCTCTGGGACAAATATGGACCCATTTGCAACCATCCAAGGCAGTAGTGTATATGCTGATGGGAAAATGCACGCAGATGCCAAATGGGTGCATTAACCCCTCTTGGCATAGTTAATGCAGACATGCCCTTAGGGATCCTTATAAGACCCATCTGTTCAGTCGAGCATTTGCTTCACTGTGTCAAATGCCTGGCAAATGCAGTGTCAGTTAATAGATAATAGATATGTAAATGCTGTTGGCATTCTTGTACCTATGCCCAAGGGCTTTACAATAAACACATCACATTTTTTAAAATAATTTTCTGTTGGGGATAAAATGATAGTCTTGCTGGCAGCTGACCTATGATAGTCCCAACTACTTTGATGAAGAGAAAGGGCAATCTCACACCCCTTCATTTCACATGATCCTGAACGTGATTCAGTTAGAGGGGCATGGCCTCCAGAGTCAGCTCTACCTGAGCACCCATCCCAGGAGGCACTAACAGCTATGGGACCTGCCTTAGCCCTTTTCTTATGGAACTGGAAGATAATTAATTTGGTCCCATAGGGTTGTGGAGAATTTGAAATATGGAAACACCAAACACATAACAGACCTTCGATAAACACCCCTCCCCTTCACCCCTTCACACACTCCATCACTTTGCAAGACTTCGGATTACCTGTTCAGAGGAATTAGACTACTTCTTGTTTTAAGCTGTCAATGACACCGCTGACATGTTGAGAATTAAGTTCCTAATATCCCCTTTCCCCTCTATGATGCAAAACTATTATCAATGACACCTTTGACAACTCTGGGGGAAATGGCTGCTTTTAGTAAAAGTTAGATTGACAGTTCAGAAACAGAATCGTCCTCTAGGTTTTATGACAGGAAATCCTTACAGCATCTTTTGCACCTTTAAAAGATTCCTTAAGAATCTCTTTCTCTTGTACTTTAGACATAGATAGAAAATCTTGAGCCCATATAGAGAATAAAACATTTAAGTGGGCTCTGACTCTCTCCAGGCATGGTGAAATAATGAATCAATTTTGACACTGACAGCTCAACTACTAGCAATAATTTTCTGCCACGTTTTACTTTCTTCTCACTGACCACATTACTTCTGTTCTCTTTAGATGTGGAACACAAGTGTTGCTTGCTTAGGAAGAACAAATTTTCACATAGACCAATGTGCCACCCGAGGAAAAAAGACTCCAATTTCTTCCCTTTTAAGGTTCAAGAGTATTAGATCATAAGTGCCAAGCTGAAATGGCACAGCCTATGTTAAGCAGCAGAATTAGATACTCAGGGCTGGTAAGCAGGGAGTCTTCACTTAGAGAAACCTAGACATGCTCAGTGCTGGTTAGAGAGGGGTGGGTTCAGAAAATAGCTTCCTGATGAGGCTAGACATCTGTCTAGCCTTAAACCACTTATAACTCCAGATCTGCTCCGTAAACAGCAGTTGTGTTCCTGAGGGTAAACAAAGAACTCCGATATTTAGATTTTAAATAGCATGGGTTGGTAGAAAGAACAATTCCTAAGTTTAACACAAGAGGGGAGACCACTGAGTTTTCCCTTCTGGACCGCGAGAAACCCTACTAAACCAGAAATGTCATCACCACCGCCTGGTTAGGGCTGACTTGGAACAGGCTGCCTGTTTGTCTTCAACAACAGAAATCATCAGTTTCAGTGCCTTGGCAGAGAGAACAGGGAGCCTGGCAGCATCGAGCAGGGAGCATTTCCAAGATGACCTGCCACTCATGTGTGACTCCAAGTCTGACAAGGCTGGCATCGTGCGGCAGCCCCACAGAGGGCAAGGAGACCTTGATTCTGGGTGGGCGTGAGAGACCCAGCATGAGACAGGGGGCCAGATGGCTGGTGCTCTCACAGCAGTGATAGTGATGGTGCTGCTAACTAAAGGTGGAAAATCTGAATATACTGTTAAGAGTCAAAATATCCCGCTTCCAGATTTGAAGTAGCATCTGTAGCATACTCCTATATCCCAGGTCCCCCGCATCTTGTAGTGATTATGAATCTCCCTCTCTCAAGAGTGGTTCATATTACAATGCTGAGAAAAAATGATGGACACCGAAATTGTAAGCCCTTTGGAGAGTATAACTGACCCAGGACGACTAGGCTTAAGAATAAGAGAAGGGTGATTTTCTAGTTCTAAGGTGGAGTTTGGGGATCAGGGCAAGTTAAAAAAATTTTTTTTTTAAATTTTATTTATTTATTTATTTTTGGCTGTGTTGAGTCTTCATTGCTGTATGTGGGCTTTCTCTAGTTGCGGCGAGCGGGGCTACTCTTCATTGTGGTGTGCGGGCTTCTCATTGCGGTGGCTTCTCTTGCTGCAGAGCACGGGCTCTAGGTGCGAGGGCTTCAGTAGTTGTGGCACACGGGCTCTAGAGCGCAGGCTCAGTAGTTGTGGCACATGGGCTTAGTTGCTCCATGGCATGTGGAATCTTCCCGGACCAGGGATCGAACCTGTGTCCCCTGGATTGGCAGGCAGATTCTTAACCACTGTGCAACCAGGGAAGCCCTCGGGGTAGCTTTTTTATTCTAAAAGATTATTAAACACACACACCTATTTTTTTTTGGGGGGGGGGATTTAGAAAAATGATAAAGTGGTAAAATTAAGATAAATAATAATACCCCAAGCAAAAGCAAGCTTTCAGCTAAATCCAATCTATCTACCCTTTATTCTACATGGAATACTACCGTATCTTTTTATGTAATTCTAAACTCTTCCTAGGTGTATTTCCTCATCTGCCAATTTTATTTATTTATTAATTTATTATTTATTTAATCTCTTTTTTAAAATTTAATTTTTTTGGAGTATAATTGATTTATAATTTTAAAAGGAAAATACAAAATGCTTTGGTGTTGCACAGTTTTTCTATGCTGGGCTGATCGTGTAAGCTGTTCTTTAGCATTTTATAAACAAACAAACCAAAAGGATAATTGACTCAGGATTAAATCACACCCCCAGCTACAAATAATTGTGAAGAGTAGCTTGCATGAGTTCCCTTTTACTACATAACACACCACACTACAGGGCACTGCTGGAAATCTGAGTAGTCCTTCTACTGGCATGTCACCTGGGATTACTTCTGTCGCCTGGAATTATATCTAACAGTTTAACTGGGGCTGGAGGGCCTAAGATGACCTCACACTATCTGGGGTGCAGGCGAGGCTGTTTTGACAACACTCCTGATTTTTTTTAATGCTTTTGTTCCAGTTGACAGTGTTTATTTGAAACCACCTTACATCTTTCGTATGTATTAGCAGGAGGTATTAAAAATACAACTTTGTCGGGGCTTCCCTGGTGGTGCACAGTGGTTGAGAGTCCGCCTGCCGATGCAGGGGACGCGGGTTCGTGCCCCAGTCTGGGAGGATCCCACGTGCTGCGGAGCGGCTGGGCCCGTGAGCCATGGCCGCTGAGCCTGTGCGTCAGGAGCCTGTGCACCGCAACGGGAGAGGGCACAACAGTAAGAGGCCCACATACCGCAAAAAGAAAAAAAAAAAAATACAACTTTGTTTCATTGGCAGTCCTAGGTCTTGTATTACTTTGATGATGGTTTGCTGGCTGGGGAGACGAGGGGTGAGATGATTTTATTTTCCAACACAAAAAATACTGGTCCTTCTTATTTCATCAACTCTGTTTAAAATGTACAGTTCTATTTTTGTATCATCTCTTTCTTCCTATATCTGATCCCATGACACTAAAAGAAGCCAATTAGCTTTTCAACATTCTCCCTGAAAGCCTTCTTAGGCAGTTCATACTAGCTTCCAAATTACCCCAGGTAACATTTTGGCCAATTTTCCGGCCACTAAATAACCAAAGTCACCTTTTCTCCAGACTCTGATGGTTTTCTCAGGGCCTTTGTAGTCTCTGGGAGCAGCCTCTTTGAAACCCTTCCAATCATCAAGTTCCAAAGTCAATGTCACATGCATTAGGGTCTTTTTAACAAATATTACAGCAATATCACACTTATATATACTGATGTCTACAGACTGCATTAAAAAAAAAATGCCCTAAATCAGTAGCTTAAAATAATAATACTGTATTTTTTCTCAGGATTTGATAGTGCATTTCTTCTGTTGGTCTTCCCTGGGGTCACTTATATGGCTTTAGTTACCCGGACGCCCTGATGGGAGCTGGAGGGTATATAATGATCTCACTCACATGTCCAAGGCCTTCCCTAGGATGGTTGGAATGGCTGTGATATCTGGGCATCTCTCTCCACATGGTCTTTTATCCCAGACATCATCACAGTGAAAAACAGAAGTTTTTGCCCCTGTGTAGCAACTACCCTGGGAGTTTGCAGTGAAGCATCTGGTGGTTGGTCGGAGGCTCCTATTAGTGGAAGGAGTCAGCAGTCAGAAAAGTGTGCAGCGTAACACAGAAGAGTGTGAGGACAAGATGTTACCCACCGGCCACCTCTTGTTTTCCCTCATTCCATCTGATGACCAGGAACTTCAGGGAGTTAATGATGTGACCTCACCTCTGCTTTCCAAGTCACAGGCAAGTTTTCATTTGGCCAACTCTAATCTGGAAACATTCCAAGACAGGATCTCTGGGAAACACAGATCTCTGCTTACCCAGGTGGAAACAATACAAACCACCATATTTCTCTCTTTAAAAAGCACTTCATTTTTCCGTGTCTCACTTTCCTCACCTACAAAATTGCAATATTAATACTGTAGCAATTAGGGTCCCAGCAGGAAACAGATGCAACATTCATAGGTAAGGGATTTAATGGAGACACTAATTGGGTGGGGTTTAGGGAATCAAAAATGGCTCTGAAGCAACTCATTGATCTAGAGGAGTGATTCCGGCTGAGGGAAAAAAAAGGACCTCGAAGAATCCGGAAACCAACAGTACACTACATCCATTCCTTGGCCTGAAGGGAATGGTGTTAGAGAACGCTAAAGACAGCATAAGGCCATGGAAGAAGAACCCAAGCAGGTTTTAAATGAGAATGCAGCACGACTCCCGGGTCTGTGCCAGGCAAGGAATAAGCAAAGGGAAGGGATCCTGCTCTCCAGACCTCTGAACCATTGCCAATCTAGCCATTGCCTGAAGCCAAGAAGAAGCTGGTGTGTAAGAAGCTTGGATGATGTGGTCTCTGAAGGTCAACTGCTTGGAGAAGAGCAAAGGGTGGAGAAGAGCAAGGGATGGATGTGGGCAAGCAAATAGGGAAGGATGGGCACAATCCAACCTTTCCAGTAGATTTCAGAAGAAATTATGTGTGTGTGTGTGTGTGTGTGTGTGTGTGTGTATATGTGTGTATATATATATATATGTGTATATATATATATGTGTATATATATATGTGTGTGTGTGTATATATATATATATATATCTTCTGTGAAGGGAGAGCAGAGGAATATCCTCTCTTTTCTCAGTCTGGGCTCTAAGTAGAGAGAAAATAGAAATAAAAGTCTCCCTGAGAATTTCTAAGAAGAAACCTCTCTTCGAGGGGTTGTGACTAGGCTTCATCTTACATACTTGACCTGTAAAATCTTGAGGCAAATATTTTGTAAATTCATCTTGGGTTGGTGTTGCCAACCAGGAGCCTAGCAAAAATAAACCCATATCCTTGCTGAATAAACTCACCTTAAACTGAGGACTCAAAAAATTCCCCAAAAATAAGTTCCAAGAAGCATGTGTTCACAATCCCACACTAATTAAGTAGTAGAATGCAGCTGTCATGAACAAGCTTCCAAATGAAGGAGAGAAGTGGGTGGTCTATGGAATCAAAACTGTAGACTACAGATACTGAAATTATCAGATGTAGGATAGCAAATAAGTATAATATACTTATTAGATTTAAAAAGTAATGAAATAAACTGAACAGGTTACAAAAGCAAAAGAAAATTTAATCAGGCTGATTTTTAAAATAACTAATTATATAAATGAAAAATTATAATTAGAAACATAAATTCAAATAATTGTTCAATCAGAAGACTAAAGCAACTAAAGAGAGTGTTAATGGGCTGGAAAACAGAGGCAGCAAAGAAAGAGCACTAAGAGATAAGGGGCTATCCTCTCATATTTGAGAGGCGAGTATACTTTAAGGTGAGAGAGAAAAGACCTGGAATAAGCTAATCAGAATTCCAGAGGAGATAGCAGAAATTATGGGAAAGAGGCAATAATAGCTTAATTTTTCTCAAAATAATTTTAAATGTCATTCTCCTATTCAAGAAACCCATTGAATCCCAAGAATTCCAAACCTAGACACACAATAGTGACACTGCAAAAACAAGAACAACTTTAAAAATGCAGTCATACAGAGAAGAAAATTTTTCAGAAAAAAAAAGGAATGACAGACTGACCATTTAATAAAGAAAATGAAATATGAATGTTTAAATTACTGAATGAATCATAGCAAAAATAATGCCTAACTTAGAAGATAAAGCCAAGTTAAATAAAAAATTCTGAAAAAGTCATATATGATGAAAGGGAGTTGGTGAATAAAATTATTCATGAAGAGGTAAAAATATTGATTAAATTTATGTAGTGGTATATTTAAAAAGTCATGTTTAAATCACTTGAGTGATTTCAAATACTAGAAACCAAGTGTATATTTTCACACTAGTAGCAGAAAAAAATGACATGGAAGAGAAACCCAATCAATCCAAAAGAATGAGAAAGAAAAAGAAAGATAGGAAGTCACAGGGATAGCACAAAACAGCTTAACAGAAATAGGTCAAAATATGGCAGTAAACACAAACAGTATAAGCAGATGCAATTCTTCAGTTAAAATACTGGGTAACAAAACAAACACAGCTATATTCTCTTTACAACAGCCACATCTAAAACATGTGGTAGTTATAGTAACAGAACCAGCAAAAAAAAGAGAGTAATTATATAGCAAATTTAAACAGCATAAAAGATCAGGAAACAAGATGGAACATGCATTACCTTTATAATTAGAACTATGTTAATTTTAAAAACTGAAAGTAAATATCTTTAAGTTCTGAAAAAAGGCTGTACTGATCATTGTGGCTATAGGAGACACATTTTTCTTTCTACTTGGTTGTATTGTATTTGCCAAATTTTTCTACAGATATGTGTTATGTTTATAACTGGAAAGCCATGGAATAAAATAGTCATCTCACCTTAGTTGTGCAAAGAATGTTGTGCAAAGAATGTCAGTTCTCTTTCCTCTACTAAGAGGAGTTTTTTTCTTTTTCCTTCCCGTTTTACTGAGCTATTACTGACATACCAAGGGGAGTTAAAGTATTGATTGGCATATAATATTTAAGGTTCTAAAAATAACTATTTTTTAATATTTGTAAAGAATGTGAAAGAAAAAAAGAGTGGTATTAAACATTAAACATTCATCATCATTTTACCAAATATTTTGAAGTAGCCATGTGGGTTTTGAACATTTTGACCAAGCCAAAAGATCACATAAGTAAAAAGTATTGCTTTTTGCAATAAAAAGCAAACAGAAACATAAAGATAGGTATAATTTATTGGTCCATTACTATGTGCCAGTAGTTTTGCTATATCATTTAATTCAATATTGACAATGCTCTGAAGAAAATACTATCATTATCCCCATATTACAGATATGGAAACTTCTGACACAAAGAAATGTAGTCAATTTCCCTGTAAACTGCTAAGTGTGGAGCATGAAATGTGTAATCTAAGGAGAAAAGATGCACCTGCCATGAGGCTCACAGCAACTGTAAGATGCCACCTTTCTTTTTGACAAGTATAACATCATAAGATTAGAAGAGATTACTGTACATGGTCCTCCATAACCAAATATAGCAATGACATAGACCTTGAAATACACTGTTAAGCTCCAAAGTTTTCTTTAAACTGTAGAAGTGTTCTCCCCTTCTCATTCCAAGGTGATGCCTTCTAATTCTAATGATGGGTCTATAAAATGCCTGCCCTTTTCCTTTCTCTTTTTTCCTTTCTCATTAATAAATCAATAGTAAGTAATGACAGCCTGAGAGGTTTGGGGGAGCTATTTGGTAGAAACACGAGAAGTAGTCCTTTGAAAAAGTTTAGTAAAGTATCTCCACACACACACAAGCCCACCAATCCCTAATTAGTGAAGCCCAAACTAAAATTATAGGTTACAATTACTCTATTTCTAAAGTTATACTTCTAAGACCAGTTCCATGCTTTCCACTCTAGGGAAATCATTAAATCATGATTTAAATTCCACTTCAATTTCCTCATTTGTTTGCTGAGAGTAATAGCATGTGAATATTATTTCTAAGAAGCAGGTGACAAGCTGATCATGCAGAAAGACGAAAAGATTTTACATTCATAAGCTTAAACTATTGCGAATGATGGAAATATGAATAATTTAATCTACAATACTTTTCTATCCACTCTTAAGGAATTCAGAGGCAAAGTACTTGGAAATTCCACAGTCACTTTCCTCCCAATTCTTATCCTTTTCTTGGTGGCCAGAGGGACTATTTTCTGTTGATCAAACAACAGCACATAATATATGATTCTCATCAGAATGTCTGGTTCAGTATTTATTAGAGGAAAATCATAGACCCAGAAGCAATATCAGGCGTGTGCTCTCTCATTACCTATTACTTTCTGAAGCAGCACAGGAATTTAGCAGGTCTTGTCAGACATCAGATTCCTGGAGAGGAACCCTGACCCTTGAATTACGGAGATATCTAAGTTTTATGATTAGGGAAATACCAACCTTCATCCCGGTAATGAGAGGAGCTGGGATCCAACAGCAGTGTGGCTTGAGAAATAACGGACCCTCAGCCTTGTTCCACTATATCATCATTTATCAGCCGTGAGAACGTAAGCCACTCTGCCTTAGGTCAGGTTCTCTAGAAGCAGACCTGAGGCAAGGATTCTTGAGCGAATTATTGATGGAAAGAGTGCTCTCAGCTGAATTCAGTACGAGAGTGGGTAATTGGATTTAACTGAGGAAGGTGTTAGGCAAAGAGGTGGGTTCAGCAGAAGTCTAACCTTAGCCTGATTTAATGGGGGCAACTCTGGAGCATGAATAACACCACAGAGTTGCCCCAGCTTGAGGCAATGAAGGTGACCTTTGTGGCCAGTGTCTATTAGTAACTGGCTATGAGCTGCCTCTGAGGGAGTCCTTTACATCCCTGGCATTTCTGGGTGTATTATTCCCTTTAGTCAAGGACAATTCTCAGGAGAATGATAGAGCTGTGTGCTGTTCATAGCCAACACTCAAGCAGCAGAGGCTGAATATACCAGCTTGGTAATAACGATCTGGGTGGGGCAACGATAGTGTCCACCAAGCCTCCAAGGTCTGATAATGGGTCCTGGGAGACAACTCCTCAGAGGGACCCCCAGGCTAATCTGATATGTTTGGGACATAGTTTTGGAGTCTCCTCATCTACACTCTTCATATTGTATCTTTCCCTAATATTCTTTATATCTTATGTACTAAGTGGTCAATCTATTCAAGTAGAATTGGAATCTATCATTTTCATCACATTTGTTTCAGAAACAAATGCGTCAAGCCCATGTGGTAGTTCTGTTGGCTCACTTGGTCTGCACTGGGGTTATTTCCTTTATTGGGGGACAGGAATGGTGGAGGTCACATGGGTCATGGGGTTTAGTGCCCCTTCCTCAGGATTCCCATTTTACTGAACTATGTGGCACTGTGGAAACGGCAGGCCATCTTGGGCATACCATACCAACCAAAGGTCAACTTTTCCCACTCCTGAGGTAGATTTTGACTTTCAGTCCCTTGATTTGTTTCTGTCCTTCCATGTTGGAGGCCAAGATAAATCTTCTGGTCATAGTACTGATTTCAATAACACAAAGTCAAGATAGGACACATTTTGCTTGCTAAAAAGCCTTTACAGCAAAAAATCAATGAAAACAGAAAAAACAGCGTGTGTGCCTCCCACTGTCCACTTCAATATGGCCATTGCACTAGAATTCAATAGGACTGGATGTAGATTCCCAGAGAGAACCTGGCCCTTGAGTAGTGGGGATTTTTGAGTTGTGTGACTGGAGAAGAGCCAGCTCTTCCTCCAGCTTGGTCAGCAGGCTGAAGTTCAAACCTGGAGACTGCAGCTGTCCGACATAACAGAAACTTGTTCTCTGATTGGTTCTACCACTTCAGCATTCACAGTTAGGAGGGCACTAGCTTGAATACAGAATGTAGGTTGCAGCTCATTTAACTACCATTTACAGCATTTCACTATAGCCAACTTCCATAGAATCTTAGAGGAAGCCTAGACAAATGAGGAATCAGTCTCGAACAAGTTAAAATCTTACATTAATTTTCATACAGTAAAAGTGGAATCTTTTTTTACAGTGTGATCTCTCTGCCTAGGAAGAAACTTAGACTCATAAGATAGAGCTGAAAGGACTTTAGCGCGCACCTAATCCAATATCCACATGGTAGAATTAAAACAGAATTTTCAGTGAGATAAAGATACCAATTTCATCAAACTCCCTGTGTCAGTTCAGGTCCTCTGAGAAGATGCCATGATGGGATTAGATTTACAAGAGCTTTTATGGGGAAATGCCTGTCTAGGATAAAGGGAAACAAGCAGGAATAGGCCGGGCAAACATTCAAATTATGATGCAGGTCTGACACTTAGGAAAGGGGAGAGATAAAGAAGGAATGGATAGAAAGAGTTTTGTACATTTCTAAGGAATTTTCTGCCAGGATGGTAGGGTGTGCTCAAGACAACCGCTGAACAACAAAGAGTCTGAATTCGAGGGTCCACTTATACGAGGATTTTTTTCAATAAATATACAGTCAGCTCTCTATATCCTCTGGTTCTTCATCCCAGGATTCAATGAACCAGGGATTGCAAATTTAATACACAGTCTAAGGTTGGTTGATTCTTTGGCAAAAGAACCATGGATATGGCCCAGGAGGTTGTGGGCTGACCATGGGACTTGAGCATCCTCAGATTTTGGTAACCTCAGCATGTCCTGGAACCAATCCCCCTCCCCCATATGAAGAAACAACTGTATTGTCATTATAAGTACATTTGGCAAAAAAAAAAAATACGAACGCACAGTTAAATTTAAATTTCAGATCAACAACAAATAGTTTTTAGTGTAAGTATGACCCAAATATTGCACACATACCTATACTAAACAATTACTAATTGTTGATTTGAAATTCAAATTTACTTGGGCATCCTGTATTTTATCTGGCAACCTTAATTAAAGGAATTCCCTGCAGGCAGGAATGGAATGGCACTAGTACCCCCACTGTGCTTAGTCATTGTGTGGGAGCAACAAGAAGTAGTAATGCCTTGATACAAACATTGTAACTGAATGAAAGAGGTAGCAGCTGGCACTGTCAGTCAACTACACACCTCACAGCAGATTATCCTGAAGGAGATGGGAGCAGCATAACCTCGCAGCTACCACAGACTTGCTAGACAACCTACAAAAACTTGGAGCACTTAATACACATTTCCTAAAGATTGGAGACACCTAGTGGGCTGATGTCTGACTCTTGTTTGAAGAACGTAGAGGGCAAGGGAAAAGCTGGCTAGCTGTTAATGGAGGAATGAAAAATTAAAGACTGCTTTAAATGCCCTTAATTTCCAGAGTATGTCCTGGCAAAGAATGTGTGTTTATTTTCCATTGCAAATGTGGGTCAGAAAGAGATGATGCCAGTGTAGGGTGATCTTAAATACTGTCAGTCAAAGATGACTGGTTAGGATGGACCTAGGTTAGAGACTACTGATATCATCAATGAACAGGGGCCGAGGAAGACATTAACAGCAACCCAGAGATGTATCACTGAAATCAAGAAGGCACAGGTGAGAGGCACAGTGAGGAGGTATCCGCAAATACAAATGAAAACTCTCTATAAGTCACATTTAGCTGTGGCAACAAGGGGCCTCCAAATCTCAATGGCTTATAATTATAAAACATATTTCTAGGAGACAAAATGGCAGCCTCCCGGAGAGCTCACATGGACGAATATTCTCTGGGGCTTCTGCCGCTAGTGGCTTTGTCCCCACAGTGAGTCACAGCCAACCCCACCTCCCCAGGAGACACTCCAAGACCAATAGCTGTGTGGTTGACAGGGTCTTGGTGTTCCAGCCAGGTGTCAGGCCTGAGCTCCTGAGGTGGCCGAGCCAAGTTCAGGACATTGGTCCACCAGAAACCTTCCGGTCCCACATAATATCAATCAGCAAGAGCTCTCTCAGAGATCTCTGTCTCAGTGCTAATACCCAGCTCCAGTCAGTGACCAGCAAGCTCCAGTGCAGGACACCACATGCAAAACAACTAGCAAGACAGGAACACAACACCACCCATTAGCAGAGAGGCTAACTAAAATCATACTAAGTTCACAGACACCCCAAAACACACCACTGGACATGGACCTGCCCACTAATAAGACAAGATCCAACCTCATCCACCAGAACACAGGCACCAGTCCCCTCCACCAGGAAGCCTACACAACCCAACCCACTGAACCAACTTTACCCACTCAAGGCAGACACCAAAAACAATGGGAACTTTGAACCTGCAGCATGTGAAAAGGAAACCCCAAACAGAGTAAGGTAAACAAAATGAGAAGACAGAGAAATAAGCAGCAGATGAAGGAGCAAGGTCAAAACCCACCAGACCAAACAAATGAAGAGGAAATAGGCAGTCTACCTGAAAAAGAATTCAGAGTAATGACAGTAAAGATGATCCAAAATCTTGGAAATAGAAAGGAGAAAATACAAGAAACGTTTAACAAGGACCTAGAAGAACTAAAGAGCAAACAAACAATGATGAACAACACAATAAATGAAATTTAAAATTCTCTAGAAGGAATCAATAGCAGAATAACTGAGGCAGAAGCATGGATAAGTGACCTGGAAGATAAAATAGTGGGAATAACTACTGCAGAGCAGAATAAAGAAAAAAGAATGAAAGGATTTGAGGACAGTCTCAGAGACCTCTGGGACAATGTGAAATGCACCAACATTAGAATTATAGGGGTCCCAGAAGAAGAAGAGAAACAGAAAGGGACTGAGATAATATTTGAAGAGATTATAATTAAAAAATTCCCGGGCTTCCCTGGTGGCGCACTGGTTGAGAGTCCGCCTGCCGATGCAGGGGACACGGGTTCGTGCCCAGGTCTGGGAAGATCCCACATGCCGCGGAGCGGCTAGGCCCGTGAGCCATGGCCGCTGAGCCTGCGCGTCCGGAGCCTGTGTTCCAAAACAGGAGAGGCCGCAATAGTGAGAGGCCCGTGTACCGCAAAAAAAAAAAAAAGAAAAAAGAAAAATTCCCTAATGTGGTAAAGGAAATAGTCAATCAACTCCAGGAAGCACAAAGGGTCCCATTCAGGATAAATCCAAAGAGAAACATGCCAAGTCACATATTAGTCAAACTATCAAAAGCTAAATACAAAGAAAAAATATTAAAAGCAGCAAGGGAAAAGCAACAAATAACATTCAAGGGAATCCCCATAAGGTTAACAGCTAACCTTTCAGCAGAAACTCTGCAAGCCAGAAGGGAGTGGCAGGATATATTTAAAGTGATGAAAGGGAAAAAGCTACAACCAAGATTACTCTACCCAGCAAGGATCTCATTCTGATTCGACGCAGAAATTTAAAGCTTTATAGACAAGCAAAAGCTAAGAGAATTCAGCAACACCAAACCAGCTTAACAACAAATTCTAAAGGAACTTCTCTAAACAGGAAACACAAGAAAAGGAAAAGCTCTACAATAACAAACCCAAAACAATTGACAAAATGGCAATAGGAACATACATATCAATAATTACCTTAAATGCAAATGGATTAAATGCTCCAACCAAAAGACACAGACTGGCTGGATCGATACAAAAAAAAAAAAAACCCATATATATGCTGTCTACAAGAGACCCACTTCAGACCTGGGGAAACATACAGACTGGAAGTGAGGGGATGGAAAAAGATATTCCATGCAAATGGAAATCAAAAGAAAGCTGGAATAGCAATACTCATATCAGACAAAATAGACTTTAAAATAAAGACTATTACAAGAGACAAAGAAGGACACTACATAACGATCAAGGGATCAATCCAAGAAGAAGATATAACAATTGTAAATATTTATGAACCCAATATAAGAGCACCTCAATATATAAGGCAAATGCTAACAGCCATAAAAGGGAAATAAACAGTAACACAATCATAGTAGGGGACCTTAACACCCCACTTTCACCAATGGACAGATCATCCAAAATGAAAATAAATAAGGAAACACAAGCTTTAAATGACACATTAAACAAGATGGACATAACTGATATTTATAGGACATTACATCCAAAAACAACAGAATATACTTTCTTCTCAAGTGCTCATGGAACATTCTCCAGGATAGATCATGTCTTGGGTCACAAATCAAGCCTTGGTAAATTTAAGAAAATTGAAATCATATCAAGTTTCTTTTCTGACCACAACGCTATGAGACTCAATATCAATTACGGGATAAAAAGTATAAAAAATACAAACACATGGAGGCTAAAAAATACACTACTAAATAACCAAGAGATCACTGAGGAAATCAAAGAGGAAATTAAAAAAAACATAGAAACAAATGACAATGAGAATACAATGACTAAAAAACCTATGGGATGCAGCAAAAGTAATTCTAGGAGGGAAGTTTATAGCAATGCAATCCTACCTTAAGAAACAAGAAAAACCTCAAATAAACAACCTAAACTTAAACCTAAAGCAATTAGAGAAAGAAGAACAAAAAAACCCAAAGTTAGCAAAGGAAAGAAATCCTAAAGGTCAGATCAGAAATAAACGAAAAAGAAATGAAGGATATGATAGCAAACATTAATAAAACGAAACGCTGGTTCTTTGAGAAGATAAACAAAGTTGATAAACCATCATCCAGACTCATCAAGAAAAAAACGAAGACTCAAATTAACAGAATCAGAAATGAAAAACGAGAAGTAACAGCTGACACTGCAGAAATACAAAGGATCATGAGAGATTACTACAAGTAACTACATGCCAATAAAATGGACAACCTGGAAGAAATGGACAAATTCTTAGACAAGCACAACTTTCCAAGACTGAACCAGGAAGAAATAGAAAATATAAAGATATCATTCACAAGCACTGAAATTGAAACTGTGATTAGAAATCTTCCAAAAAACAATAGCCCAGGATCAGATGGATTCAGAGGCAAATTCTATCAAATATTTAGAGAAGAGCTAACACCTATCCTTCTCAAATGCCTCCAAAATATAGCAGAGGGAGAAACACTCCCAAACTCATTCAACAAGGCCACCATCACCCTGTTACCAAAACCAGACAAAGATGTCACAAGAAAAGAAAACTACAGGCCAATATCACTGATGAACATAGATGCAAAAATCCTCAAGAGAGTACTAGCAAATAGAATCCAACAGCACATTAAAGGATCATACACCATGATCAAGTGGGGTTTATCCCAGGAATTCAAGGATTCTTCAAAATACACAAATCAGTCAATGTGATAAACCATATTAACAAACTGAAGGAGAAAAACCATATGATCATCTCATTAGATGCAGAAAAAGCTTTTGACAAAATTCAACACTCATTTATGATAAAAACTCTCCAGAAAGTAGGCATAGAGGGAACTTACCTCAACACAATAAAGGTCATATATAACAAGCCAACATCATTCTCAATGGTAAAAAACTGAAACCATTTCCTCTAAGATCAGGAACAAGACAAGGTTTCCCGCTCTCACCACTATTATTCAACATAGTTTTGGAAGTTTTAGCCACAGCAAGCAGAGAAGAAAAAGAAATAAAAGGAATCCAGATTGGAAAAGAAGAAGTAAAACTGTCACTGTTTGCGGATGACATGATACTATTCAAAGAGAATCCTAAAGATGCTACCAGAAAACTACTAGAGCTAATCAATGAATTTGGTAAAGTAGCAGGACACAAAATTAATGCACAGAAATCTCTTGCATCCTATACACTAATGATGAAAAATCTGAATGATAAGTTAAGGAAACACTCCCATTTACCACTGCAACAAAAAGAATAAAATACCTAGGAATAAACTTAGCTAAGGAGACAAAAGACTTGTATGCAGAAAACTATAAGACACTGATGAAAGAAATTAAAGATGATACAAACAGATGGAGAGAGATAACATGTTCTTGGAGTGGAAGAATCAACATAGTGTAAATAACTATACTACACAAAGTGATCTACAGATTCAGTGCAATCCCTATCAAACTACCAATGGCATTTTTCACAGAACTAGAACAAAAAATTTCACAGTTTGTATGGAAACACAAAAGACCCTGAATAGCCAAAGCAATCTTGAGAGAGAAAAATGGAGCTGGAGAAATCAGGCTCCCTGCCTTCAGACTACACTACACAGCTACAGTAATCAGGACAGTATGGTACTGACACAAAAACAGAAATATAGATCAGTGTAACAGGATAGAAAGCCCAGAGATAAAGCCATGCACATATGGTCACCTTATCTTTGATAAGGGAGGCAAGAATATACAATGGAGAAAAGATAGCCTCTTCAATAAGTGGTGCTGGGAAACCTGGACAGCTACATATAAAAGAATGAAATTAGAACACTCCCTAACACCCTACACAAAAATAAACTCAAAATGGATTAAAGACCTAAATGCAAGGTCAGACATTTTAAAACTCTTACAGGAAAACATAGGCAGAACACTATAATATTAATCACAGTAAGATACTTTTTTGACCCACCTCCTAGAGTAATGGAAATAAAAACAAAAATAAACAAATGGGACCTAACGAAACTTAAAAGTTTTTGCACAGCAAAGGAAACCATAAACAAGACGAAAAGACAACTTTCAGAATGGGAGAAAATATTTGCCGATGAAGAAACTGACAAAGGATTAATCTCCAAAATGTACAAGCAGCTCATGCAGCTCAATATCAAAAAAACAAACAACCCAATCCAAAAATGCACAGAAGACCTAAATAGACATTTCTCCAAAGAAGATATACAGATTGCCAACAAACACATGAAAGGATGCTCAACATCATTAATCATTAGAGAAATGCAAATCAAAACTACAATGAGGTATCACCTCACACTGGTCAGAATGGCCATCATCAAAAAATCTACAAACAATAAATGCTGGAGAGGGTGTGGAGAAAAGGGAACCCTCTTGCACTGTTGGTGGGAATGTAAATTGATACAGCCACTATGGAGAACAGTATGGAGGTTCCTTAAAAAACTAAAAATAGAACTACCGTACGACCCAGCAATCCCACTATTGGGCATATACCCTGAGAAAACTATAATTCAAAAAGAGTCATGTACCACAATATTCATTGCAGCACTATTTATAATAGCCAGGACATGGAAGCAATCTAAGTGTCCATCGACAGACAAATGGATAAAGAAGATGTGGCACATATATACAATGGAATATTATTCAGCCTTAAAAAGAAATGAAATTGAGTAATTTGTAGTGAGGTTGATGGACCTAGAGACTATCATACAGAGTGGAGTAAGTTAGAAAGAGAAAAACATATACTGTATGCTAACACATATATATGGAATCTAAAAAAAAAATGGTTATGAAGAACCTAGGGGCAGTACAGGAATAAAGACGCAGATGTAGAGAATGGACTTGAGGATATGGGGAGGGGGAAGGGTAAGCTGGGACGAAGTGCGAGCATGGCATGGACATATATACACTACCAAATGTAAAATAGCTAGTGGGAAGCAGCCACATAGCACAGGGAGATCAGCTCGGTGCTTTGTGTCCACCTAGAGGGGTGGGATAGGGAGGGTGGGAGGGAGACGCAAGAGAGAAGGGATATGTGGATATATGTATACGTATAGCTGATTCACTTTGTTATACAGCAGAAACTAACACAACAATGTAAAGCAATTATACTCCAATAAAGATTTAAAAAATATATATATTTCTCATTCTTGTTACTTGATAGCTGTTCTTTCACTGGAGATTAGAAGGACTGTGAGAGCCTCAGAAGTTCTTTCTGTGTGTCTTATCCGTCAAGAATCTATACTGGAAGAGAAGCAATATGGAGGGCATGCTCTTCTCATGGCAGACAAGAGAGTCAAAAGAGGAGGAGGTGAAACACACATGCCTGTTACAACCTCCACTCAGAACTGCTGACACTGTCACATCTGCCCATTTGAATGGACAAAGCAAGGTGTATGGCCAAGCCCAAAGCCATTAGGATGAAGTGCCGATTGGGAAGTAAGATGAAGTCACATGGCAAAGGGCACAGGAGAATAATCCTATTGAGACAGGCTGGGACCTGGGACCTGGGACCCTTTGCTGCAGTGCTTGCACCTGGACAAATGTCTCCTCCAGCAACAAAATACAAACAAACTATAAGGGACTAAAAGTAACTGTGTGTATATACAGCTGGAGCAAATTATGGACAAGATACAAAGTGACCAAAAAAACCCAACTGCCACTTCTGAAGAACCCAGAGTAAAAGCAGGGTCCTGTGCATGCCCCCTGCACTCAACACCACCTAAGGGGTGGGCAGACCACCTAAGCTACCCCTCCAACCCGACCTCTGGACACACCCCTACCCTCACCCCACATAAGGAAGAAGCTCACCTCCCCTCAGGGAGTGAGCAAGGGAACGTGTTACTTGTTTTAGCTCCGTGATGCTGTAGCAGGGGCCCCAATAAAGCCTTGCCTGAATTTCTTTTCTGGCCTGTAACTAATTTCTATGGGTTGGAGAAGGCCAAGAACCCTGGTCAGTAACACTATCACAAGGAAGAAACATCTATTTTGGAATTATTATTGGTTGAAATGTGTACCCCCCCAAAAAAGGTATGCCCCGGTACCTCAGAATGTGCTCTTACTGGGAGACAGGGTCTTTACAGAGGCAATCGATAGAGTTAAAGTGAGGTATTAGTGAGTGGCCTAAACCAACAGGACTGGTACTCTTATAAAAAAAAAAAAAAAAAAAAGCAATTGGGACACAGAGACACAGATACAGGGAGAATGTCATGTGAAGTTCAAGATTTTCTCAGGTAGAGATCAGGGCAATGAAGCTACAAGTCCAGGAACGCCGAAGGTGGCCAGAAAACCACAGGAGCTAGGAGGGATGTAAGGAACAGTCTGCCTTACAGCCCTCAACATCTTGATCTCAGACTTCCAGCCTCTGGAACTGTGAGACGATTCATTTCTGTTGTTAAGCCACCCACTTTGTGGAATTTTGTTACAGCAGCCCTAGCAAACTCATAATGGAACAGTAATCTGATTTATCACAGATCACCAGGAGAACACTTTTTTTTTTTTTTTTTTTTTTGCGGTACGCGGGCCTCTCACTGTTGTGGCCTCTCCCGTTGCGGAGCACAGGCTCCGGACGCGCAGGCTCAGCGGCCATGGCTCACGGGCCCAGCCGCTCCCCGGCATGTGGGATCTTCCCGGACCGGGGCACGAACCCGTGGTCCCCTGCATCGGCAGGCGGACTCTCAACCACTGCGCCGCCAGGGAAGCCCCACATTAGTTTTAAACATCTGCCAAGTACAGAGAGTGCCCCAGCCAGATCATCCCTACAGCTCACAACAAAGAGAAAACGGACTGCTCCCTTTTCTTCTCACTCCTTTTGATACACCAACCCTTCAGGGATCAAAAACATTAGACTTCCTTGTTTAAACTGAGGCTGGAAGAATCCTCTAATTGACATAAAATCCAGAGTTTTGGTTATTATATAGGGATGGACAATTTGGTTACTGAATTGAGGTCATGTTTTGTGACTGAAAGCGACCAGAAGTGTTTATAGTACTTAATAATAGTCAGAGATGTCATGGGCATGCTGAAGTTTTTTATTCGAGGCCAAGGAAACAATTAGGCCTCAGAGCAAATTTAAAGAGGCAATAAAAAACAAAAAGTAAAGTAGCTGTAATTATATTCAAGAGTTGTACTTGCTTGAAAAAAACACACTTATTTTACAAATGAAGAAACTTGGTTTTAGGGAATGTAAATTAGTTGCTTAAGGTCAAACAACTAATTAGCGGCAGAGCTGGGACTAGATCCAGATTTTTCCCAACCCCTGTTTAATTTCCACTGAACTCTGCTAACGTATCTTGTAGACTGCAGAATTATTTTTAAACTATCAGAAGGGCCTTTTTCATACAACCACACTGGAAAACAGTCTGGCAGTTAACACAAAATATTAAGCATAAAGTAACCATAAGACCCAGCATTTCCACCCTTAGCTATATATCCAAGAGATATGGAAACATATGTTCAACAAAAACTTGTACACAACTGTTCATAGAAGTGTTTGTTATTCGTAATAGTCAAAAAAGTTGAAGCAACCCACTGTTCATCAACTGACAAATAGATAAACACAATGTGGTATACCATCTAATGAAATATTATTCAGCAATAAAAAGGAATGATGGATGTTAAATAGACTTACTGTGGCAGTCACTTCTCTATATATGCAACTCTAGAGTCATTATGTGGTACACCTGAAACTAATATAATGTTATATATAAATTATACCTCAGTAAAAAACAGATAAATAAAGGAATGAAGTACTGATACATGCTACACAATGAAAAATCCTCAGAAACATTTTGCTAAGTGGAAAAGCAGGTCATTAAAGACCACACATTATATTATTCCATTTATATGAAATGTCAAGAATAGGCAAATCTATAGATAGGAAAGCAGTTTAATAACTGTATGACTGGGGAAATGTCAGTAACAAGAAATGATCGTTAATGGACACAGTTTCTTTGGGGGGTAGTTAAACGTTTTCAACTTAGTGGCGGTAGTGGCACAACTCTGTGAATATATTAAAACCATTGAGTTGTACAATTTAAATGAGTGAATTTTATGATATCTGAAATACATCTCAAAAAAGATATTTTTAAAAAAAATACATTTTCCCTAAAGTAAAATCGTTCTATATTTAACAATTAGTTTTACTACACCAAAAGAAATATTCATGTGTTTACCAATTTAAATATTTCAACAATTGTTTCCTTTTGGTCTCCAACTTAGGCAAAAACCAGTGGAAAGCGTGGCGTCTGGTTCAAGTAAAGATCTGCCTTACTATAAATACGAATAAGGCGGCTTACCAGTTTATCTAGAAAACATTGCATTGAACTTTTCACACTAAAGCCAGCATTTTCACAGCTCTAACAAATTTTAGTGGGCCTGAATTTATATCTTGCCTTCTTTACCAACTCAGCAGCTCATGTATTCATGTCTCAACACTTTGCTCGGAACAGTCTCACTCCCAGAAGACATCTTTCATGAGTTAAGACTTAAAATGTAGTACTTTTACAATGGAAGAAATAATGACCTTTCGATACCCAAAAGAGTATGTAGTGGTCTCTCTCCATTCCTTCTTCAAAACACTATTAGAATCACAGGAGGATACTACGTAAACTTAAGGAGTATAACTTTTAAAATGTCATATCCATTTCTCCACCAAGTTATGAAGATTAACTCTTCTATAATTAGATGTATCTGTAGATAAAATATTACTGTAAATCACGGTTTAAATATTTTGGAGTATCAAGCACCACAAAATTTAATCACTGGTGATCATTTAACTCCATAATGGGACCTGAACCATCTTCTTTTTCCTTTTAGTGTCTCCATCACAAACACAATAAGTTCACTCTAGAGAAGACGTTAAACGATTTTGCAGGAAACCGTAGTGACAAAAGTGCATAAAATATTTGGAAGGTAGTTGGAAAAGTGAACTTGGGAGGTTGTTATAAAATAGATAGAGAAAATGTAAATAATATTACTGACTAAAGATACCTCACATTATTCTTAAGAAGATATTTTTGCCTTCAATCCGTCTGACCTTAAGACTCCTTTCGTCAGCAGTGATTTCCTTTACCTTGGTGAAACTCTTGCTTCTGTTGGCTCTGTAATTTTATACAAGCTTTTTTCTTAGCCTTCATTTTGCTCTGCATTTTTTGGTTCCATTCATTTTTGCCTTCCATTTTCTCTCATGAAATCATGAAAATTAAGAGCTCCCTGATCTTGGAATCTTTGTTTACCAGGGCTCTTTCTCTCTCTCTCTTTTTCTCTTTCTCTCTATTTCTCCCTCAATCTCTCTCTCTCTCTTTCTGATGTATGATCTCTTGAACTCTCTCTTTAAGCAAAAGATTCTAGGCCCATAACAAAAGTAAAACAATACATGAACAAAGAGCAAAGCATAATGTAAGTGAGAGAAATAGGAATCTGAAACATGGTATAATAGCAAAAACAAAATAAATACTAAAATAGTTTAATATTTCACAACGGTATTGCTTGGGAAGAACATAGTAAGTGGGGGCCTCATGGTTTGGAGGTTGTAACATGAGCTTTTGCCTCTGATAAGGCTGGGGCTTAATTCTAATCCTGTCACTCATTAAGTATTTTACCTTAAAAAACATATTCTCCAAGCTTCAGTTTCTACATATAAAATTGGGATAAACTGTTCTTAGGGGTGTGTGTGTGTGTGTGTGTGTGTGTGTGTGTGTGTGTGTGTGTGTG